>NC_091824.1:43809700-44072200 GCF_038994185.2 Dermacentor albipictus
TTGTAACCTGCTATACGTATAATATATGGGTTATGACAAGTTTCATGCGAGGGCAAACTGACATCCACCCGTATGTAGCCCGAAGCTACAAAGGAAACCCACACGCGTTTCTCAGAAACAAAGCCTCGTAGTGGAAGAAGAATTCGCCCTGGTCCATGTTTCTGCGAAACCCGTTTGGGTTTCCTTAGTAGCTTCGCGCTACATACGGGTGGATGTCAGTTTGTCCTTTCATGAACCTCCCTCCACTTTGCGCAATTCTGCAGGACTAACTTGAGACATCACAAGTCTGCATGCTCCATTTCTTTATTTATTTCGTGAGTACGCAACAATTTCTATCGTTCATAGACGTTCTGGTTCCCCTTATCTAGCACTGTAATATAATCTATTGCTGTATCAGTCAATCTCAAGCGCAATACTTCTAGTGCGCCTTGTCCCTGCGTGTGTCGCCATTTCCCTGAAAAGTATTAGATACCCTAGAGACCGCGCAGTACACTGAAAAAGTTACACTGAAGATCAATACGTCTGATGCCAACATAACTGGAACGTTCTTTTTGGGCGTTCTTGGGCAGCAGTTGCTGATGAAATCAATTGGACGCACATTTATACCCAAAAATTATTCTGTGGGCTGTTATGCCATATCTCAGTCGCAAACGATGGCAGAATTTTAAGTGCGAGTTCTCTTTGACAGCGGACGACAATATACATGGTGGGCTTACGCAAGATCGTCAGTGACATCAATGTTAGGGAAGCACATTTTATTTATTTGTTTGTTATTTGTTTTATTTATTTACACATTTACACATGTATTCCTTTAAAACACCCTCAAGGTTTAAAGACAATCCAAACAGCAATGTTTACACAATATGGTTACGCAGTATCGAAAGCAAGATGTGTTATACATGTCAAACAAAATTTCTCTACACATCAATGGGAATTATTTTTGAAACAATCACATCGAAAATGGAAAAACTAAGCAAAAAACATCGGCAAGCCTAATAACTGTACTACGTTCGGCTATGTAAAACGCACACGCACCCACACACACACTCGTACACGCTATAAAATATGTTTTTCCTTATTATACGACGTTCGCTTTACTTTCGGGGATGCGTCATGATTATCGATAGCCGCTTGTTTTGCGGCAAGGTCGTTCCACTCGTTGTATGTATTTGGCAGATATGAATTTACAAGTGAAATCATCCTCCAATGTGGAACACCAATTTTACGGATGCGATCAAGTCTTTGTGCTATTCCTTGTGCTGAGAGGAACAGCTTGCGCAGAGTGATGAGACAGCCTACGAAAACAAAAGCCCCAAAAGAGATATTTTACGGTGAGTTGCTAGGTTTGTTAGGTTAAGGCTAAATTTCATTTCTATCAGACTATACGTACGATCGTATGTAGAGACTATGAATCGAACAGAATTGTGCCGAGCGATTTCGAGTGAATGGGTTCAATTTCTGTTAAATGCAGCGTACTGAAATTCACTCCTGATGCGGGTTTTGTATAGATTAAGCTTGAGCTTAGCAGCTGATCTGCAAAAGTTACGTCGTGTGTACCCCAGCATGCGGATAGCGTTGTTAATGGCAAATTGAACGTGAGTATTTCAAGAAAAGTTGGTTGCTATGTGACCACCGAGATACTTATGTCAGGACCCATTTTCTAACGAGACGAAGGTCAAACTGTATAGAGGAACAAGTCGGTTAGTTTCTGTAGCTGCACGCATAGATGTATTACCTTTTAATTCCATTAGTCATGTTTCATATCAAGAGGAAACCGCGTTAAGACCAGATTGAAGCATGATTACGTCATTGTCGGTAGTCATTTTGCGGAATATTGCGCAATCATCAGCGAATAAGGGAAGCCTAGAAGAATCACACTGTGTCCAGTTGTTTATACGAGTAATAAGTAAAAACGAACCAAGCATAGAGCCATTGGGGAGAAAAGCAGAAGGCAGGGAGGTTAGCCAGAATAACATCCGGTTGGCTACCCTACACCGGGGGAATGGGAAAGGGGAAAACAAAGATGACAGGGAAGAAGGAAAGAAGGAAATTTCGGTGAGTTCGCTGATGCGTGTGGTCTTATAGAAATTGCATTAATAGTCACAGATGGTCGCACAAGCCCGTCGTCCTCAAAAAGCACAAAAGCGCCTTCACCGCTTTATGGGCCGACGTGCGATGAAGGTAGTGTTCCAGCAGCACCTGCACAGAAAGCGGCCGATTGTGCAGTTTTTGTAGAGCTTTGGCAAGTCCTTGTCTTTCTGGGGCTTATCGTGGACAGTGGTGCAGCAGGTGGTCGATATTTTCTTCTGTGCCGCAGACCTCGCATGCAGCACTGTCAGTCACTCCAATTAACGTAGAGTATGCCTTTGTGAAGGCAACTCTTAACCAAAGGCGACAGAGAAGCATAGCTTCACGTCGAGGAAGTCCGAGTGGATGTCGGAGTTGCAGTGAGGGGTTTAATTTATAAAGTCGTGTAAGTCGTAAGTTTGGCGAGTTCCACTCGGTCAGTGAGAGACTGCGTGCCAGGTGTCGAAGCTGCCTTGCGGTGTCTGTCCTCGAAAGCGTAATTGGAACGCTGTGCTCTACTTGATGTGCTGCGGGAGCAGCGTTATCGGCTGAATCATTGCGACTGATTCCACAATGGCCAGGTATGCATTGAAAAACAACCTGGTTACTTTTCTGTTGGACGTGATGGTAAAGTTTCACGATTTCGTATGTCAATTGGTTATGACATCCGCGTCGGAGAACTGACTGCGTGCACTGTAATGCCGGTATTGAATCACAAAACAACTTCCTGCTCGAGTCACATTAATTAGTGTGGGGACTATGGGAATCACCATATTATTGTTCTGTAGTACAACGGGATTATTCGTGAAGCAATTGTACTTGACAAGAGGCGATCGAAGGGCGAAGTATATAAAATTGTGGCATACTTGGATCATTATAATTCACTAGATAATAATCTCTACAGCACAATTCTGTAGTCCTTTCACAGTACTTAGATTAGTTTGATGAGTCTCTGCCGGCACAACTGCACAGCAGGTAAGTCGACTATGAAATAAAGCAAATACTTGAAATTGCTGTATTTTGTAGCCAAGGTGTTCGCCTGCTTGCGTCGGTACGTAACATCCAGGGAACTTTGCCTGCTTGCACGCAAAAAGTCGAAAGATTTCTGGCGTTCAAGTGCCTTCAGTTGCCGATTGCATAAACTGGACCACACGCTACGGCTACAACTGCCATCTAGCATTTCCCGCGGCGAAACAACCTTGCTGTGCCGCTTGTGGCTGGGAGTGGCGTTCACGAACGCTTACTCTTATCGTATCGGAATGACCGAGATACCGATGTGCGACTAATGTAGGTGCGAGGAAACCATTGAGCACCTATTGTGCACCTGCCCTCGCTACGACGTACAACGCCTCTCTCCAACGACAACTTTGAACCGATTGTACTCAAGACCGTTCTCCGATTCAAAGATACTCGGACCATGACCACACTCGTCACTGGCACGAAAAGCGATTCATGCACTAGTATATTACTTGAAGTGCACCGGCTTAAGAGACCGCTTGTAGTGTCCCTGTGCCTCCTCTCACACGCACTCAGTGCTCACTCTCTCACTCTTTTCCTCTTTCTACTCCCCTTTCCCCCAACACCATTGTAGGGGTTGCAAATCGGGTGCTCGTCTGGTTGACCACACTGCCTTTTCTGTCCTTGTTCTCTCTCTCTCTCTCCATATGCTAACTCAGAACTCACATCTCGTTATTATTTTTGTCAGCGAAAGTGGTTATCAATTTTAATACAAAGCCAGTTATTTGAGAGTGCTTGCGGAAAGAATGAATCACTGACTGTCACGTTTTTGTAATTAGCGTATGTGAACTTGCTCCACAAGGAAGGCGTGACACATTTCGTTTTTGTGTTGTTAATAACTTCACAGTCAAAAGAGGTTGCCAAAATTTGCAGTTATGGGCTTTTAATGGTCTACTTGTAAATAACTGTGCATTTCTTTCCTTTCGTTTTTTTTTTTGCACTGTTTCGGTATAAATCATTTACTGAGAAAAGATACCTCTGTTTCTCCCGTTCTCAATTTTCTATTAAAGAAAACACTTCAAAATTGTTATGTTTGTTTTAATTTCGATGTTACCAAGGTTGTCATCAGTAGTAATAACACACGTAGTGCCCGTATAACATCATTTATCCGTCCGATTCCATTTATACACCTCGATTACACTACATCTGACTTCAGCAACTTGAAGAAACTTCGAAGAGGGACTGGTAAGTTTTACGGGCCACTAAACAGAAGTGGCGAGTTTGGTGTTTGCTCATTATAAGTTCACTCCTTACTTTGAAGGTGCGTAGCGAATCTCCTAAAGTCTTTCAGCTGGTCGTGATGGCGCTTAGCTGGACAAAAAGAGAGAGAGAGAGCATGGAGATACGAAAGGCGAGAAGGTTAACCGGAGGACAAACAACCAGTTCGCTGCCCGACTGTTGGGAACCGAAGAAAGTGGAGACTGAAGAGTACCGCCTAGTTCCTCAAGATTTTTGAATCACTCTTTCCGATTCCTACAGGTGTCTTACAGCGAAGCTTACTTTGCCTAAGCCATAGGCCTCTTGTGCTTGAAGTACGTAAAAACGCGTTTCTCAGCGAATATACTATGTATACCGCACTGAATGTTTGCCGCGAAGTAGTAGTGCCAGTAAGCTCACACCTGTACTGCGTCACACCGGGCTGCTGAGCACAAGGTCGCGGGATCGAATCCCGGCCACGGCGGCCGCATTTCGATGGTGGCGAAATGCGAAGACACCCGTGTACTTAGATTTAGGTGCACGTTAAAGAACCCCAGGTGGTCGAAATTTCCGGAGTCCTCCACTACGGCGTGCCTCATAATCGGAAAGTGGTTTTGGCACGTAAAACCCCATAATTAAAATTTTTTACCTCTACTTCGTTGTGTGTGTGAAATGAAACCCGGAAAGCTACAAACAGCCTCTTGAAATGTGTGCATGCAAACATCTCGCGCCATTAGTACTGAAATGGCCTAGGGCATTGCACTGCATCGCCTAGTCAACTCTTATCGCAACCCATTATAGCTTGATCGCAGACGACGCGCACCTTCACAACCTGGGCGAATAGATAATGCAACTCGAGCGAAACATTCCTCGCTATTGGGACCAACGCGACAGTGGCTCAGGAATCGTGCAATACGCGTCCCTATAGTGTAAAGAACACTCGGCACTCCTGTTGTTCGCAAGTAACGATATCATCGATCATCGATAGCATGAACTTGCCCGCGCATTTCAAGCAGCGCAGCGCGACGGGAGGAGCGTTGCCGCTTCGCGTAGCGCGCATTTCGCCCTGGAGTACATATACAAAAACAAAAAAACAAAAAAACACAGAAGAACGAGGCTCCTCAGCCCCACGTGGTGATGAGAAAACGAACAACCAGAGCAGAAAACGCCCGACCTACAACTCCACGGCGCCATACAAATTACTTCCTCGTGGAAGGTGATAATATATAGGTGCCTCCTCCTCTGGCTGAGACCGTGGCACCGCAAGTTCATGCAACGCATGCGCAACCGTTGGGGCTCACCGTGGGAGAGGTACGTACGCATATACACGGCGGAAAAGTGAGAGTTCCGCCGGCCCACCTACGAGTCGGGTCTCGATCGCGGGAACTGGACTTGGGCGGATTCGCTTTCTTCGAGAGCACGTGCACCAAACGGCGGCTTACCCCGACCGTTGACAGAGATAAAAACGACGTGTTGACAGAGATAAAAAACCACCGGATTGCGCGACTCTTGCGAACGCAGGGGGGCAGTATTGTTGGACGTGGCACGCGCAGCGGGTGGGTGGGCCGCTTCCTTCTGGTGCTCCTGAGCACGTTCGATTCGTGGAGCACTGCCCGCGCTCGGGTGAATGCAAAGTGCGAAGGACGCCCGCGTCCCCATAGATTTGGGCTGCAAGGTGAAGGAACTTCGCGCGGTCGCACTCGGTTCGGCGTCGTCCGCCGCGGTGCCAATCACCATCCGTGACGTGACGTGACTTTGGAACGACGCTAAATCGCTGAGTAATGCTCGAATTATGGTACTTGTCGAAACCACGATTTGATTATGAGGCACGCTGCACTAGGGAACTCCGGGTCATATCTGACCACTGGGGGATATCTGACGTGCCCCCAATGCATGGGACGCGGGCGTTTTTGCATTTGGATTTGGTCCTGCGACCGTACTTAGCAGCGCAATGCCCTAGGCGGTAAGCCACCGCGGCAGGTGCTAAGTAAGATTGGTACGTGTAAGGTGTCGCGAGAGTATCGTGTCCGGTGGACGGCAAAGTTGAATTTGAAGCATATTTGAGGTCGTGATTCAACCCGCCGTGGTTGCTCAGTGACTATGGTGTTGGGCTGCTGAGCACGAGGTCGCGGGATCGAATCCCGGCCACGGCGGCCGGTTTTCGATGGGGGCGAAAGCACCCGTGGTGCTTAGATTTAGGTGTACGTCCAAGAACCCTAGGTGGTCGAAATTTCCGGAGTCCTACGCTACGGCGTGCCTCGTAATCGCAAAGTGGTTTTGGCACGTAAAACCCAATAATTTTTGAAGTCGTGATTCTACAATTGGAGAAACTTTATTTATGCCTGCAGTTGGGCGCTCGCGCGCCCCGACGAGGGCCTACGTCATCCTCGAAGTTGCCGTTACTCGGCGCGGGTCTCCGCTCGCCGTTGCCGGCTCGCTGGGTCCGTGCCTTTCGAGCGCCTCGAGGACCCGCTGGACGGCCCAGAGCTGATCGTCTCGGTCGTAGCTCTTCGCGGCTGCCTCGAGCCGCGGTGGGAGTGTTCTTGATTTAGCGTCTTCTGGATATTTAATGCAGTCCCACAAGATGTGCGTCTAGTCTGCGGTCTCCCTCCCGGCAGACTCTGCACATATCTGTCGGATATGTCTCGGGGTACATGCGATTCATCAGTTTCGGGCTCGGTAGCGATCCGGTCTGGAGCTGTCTCAGTACTACCGCCTCCGCTCGACAAAGCATTTTAAACGCGAAGCTTTCTTTGCTTGCTTGCCCAAGTTTGACGTGATTGGGTAACTCGGTGTCTCGCGCGATATATTTGTGGATGCATCTGCGTGCTCTCTTGCACGATTGTCAGGTAGGGGCATGGTGCGAACCGGAACCGGATCTAGTGTCAACCGAGGTGACCCGGGGTGGCATGTGATGCACGCGGACGTTCGCAGAAACAAACACACGCCGTCATCGACACGGCGCCGTTGTCCTTCCGCTGCCACCTTCATTTTGTTGTTGTCATTGCTTCGCTGTCATATCATCGTCACGATTTTGACCCTTCTTCGTTCTCTCATCCTTCCTGCGTTGTCATTTCGTCGCCGTCCCACCGTCGTCGTCATGCATCGTCATTCTGTGACGTCATACCATCGTCATCGTGCCACCGCAATCATGCTGTTGTCATTATAACATGATCATGCCACCGTTGTTACGCCATCTTTGTCATTTGCGTCGCCGTGGTACAGTTGTCGTCATGCATGCGTAGTCTTCCCGTCATCGGGATACCGTTGTGGTCGTTCAATTGTTGTCACTCCAGCTTCGTCACGTGATTATCGTCATGACGTCATCATCGCACCATTGTCGTCATCATATTGTCACGCAGTAGTGACGGGCAGCAATACAGCAGCCGAAACTGTGAATAACTTTTTATTCGGCGAACCTGAGCCCAAAAAAGCAAATTACACTCAAAACAAAAGGATAGCGACGAACACAGCCGGCGATCGTCGGAATCCGATCAGCGGGTCAAGCGCGTCGGCTTTTATACATCACTCGTGCGAGGTCCTAGTGTTATCGCTGGTGCCCGCGTGGTTTCCATAAACTGCTATACAATGCAATCTGACAATACATGGTTCGGTGGGGACGTACAAAACAGACAGAACGCGCGTAAGTTTCAAATCATGCAGGCGCGCCTTGAGCTGAGCGATAACGTTTAACATTTGCTATACTCGCGGACAGCGTTCTGTGGCTATGGAGGGAAACCTATGGGGCGCGTGGCCGCTGCACAAGTGCTGCAGTGCCAAGCAGTCCGGCAGCCTTTGACACGGCTTTTGGTTGCTCGGAACGGGCGCTGAATCGACGCAGCGTCCGCGTGCGACGGTTTCGCGTTTCCCCAGACGCGGAAGGGAAAAGCCTCGAGAAAACGTTTACACTCAGTGGTGTGTTCTGTCTTACTTAACTGTTCCTAATAAAGTGTCTACGCTTCGTTTTCCCCAGCATAAATTGACGTGGAATAAAACGCGGGATTCCTTTCAGAAGCGCTCTCACATGTGCGCGTTTTGCCTCCGTAGCTTTCCCTTCGAAGTGACAGAGGAGGAGTAGGACGAGGAAAAAACGTTTATTGAAAAAAAAAAGGACAAGCAAAGTTGTCCGTGAGTATAACCTGTGAAAAGCAGTCACTGGAGAAACATGGACAAGTACACGTGTCAATATTATTGTCATTGAGCCGACGTCATCATGGCATCATCATAATTTCAGAATCATCTTTCCATTGTCGTCATGTCGCTGCTAAACATAAGGTAGCGGGATCGAATCCAGGCCGCGGCGGCCGCATTTCGATGGCGGCGAAATATAAACACACCCTTGTGCCGTGCATTGGGTGCACGTTACAAAACCCAAGGCGGTCAAAATAATCCGTCGTGGTCAAATGATAAGCTGCCGTCGTTCCTTCGTCAACATGCGTGAGATCCACAAGTCGAAGCAGGCGTTTCCCGGTGAAGAAAAACCTATTCCCACGGCGCGTGAGATCTGCGATTTCTCGCGAACCTCAATTTTTGTCGATACGCTAGAGGACAGTCCTGAAAAAAGAAATACCTGCGAATGCTTCAAACGATTTAGGTTCCTTATGTCCAATTCAGAAATATTTTTAGAAAAACTACATGGCTAATTTGAGCAAGAGTGACTGTTTAGAAATATATAGCACGCACAAAAAAAAAGAAGACCGTAAAGTTTCCTTCCCGCAACAGTTATTACGTTCGGACAACTTGAAAACGCTGAATGGCTCTGAAATTGTCAGAAGTGCGTTATCTCCGATTCCGAAAAGCATTTTTTTCTTGTGCTGACTTATTGAGGTGTTATAGCAGGGACATAATCGATAGCTTCACATTGCTTGATACTAAAACAGCCTTCAGTTTTCACTGTTAAAAAATTTATACAGATTCCATTCACTGTGTTGGAATCGGCCAAAGCGAAGCCTTCATGAGCCAGCGAGGCAAGGTGGCACATTACTGCGAGAGACGCGCTATGCACTTCGGCGACAAACATGCCCCTCTGCAACTGTGGCGAACCTTGCAGAGCAAGCGGAAGTTTAATTCAGCGCTACAGCATGCTTAATCTAAGGACACGACCTGCTCGGGCTTGTAGAACCAAGCCATGTAGTGCCACTGTGCGATGAGAGACACAACTGTGACTTTTGGCGTCCACTCACTTCTCTGTTGCCCATGGTGCTCTGAGAAGCCAACACTTTTACACACCACCTCGACTTGCCGGGCTGTCCCCGGACTGCCCCCTATAGACCGAGCTATTGTGAAGCGGTGGGAGGGGCCGCTGGCCAGTGACAACTTTGACGATCAACTTAGTTTGATCGACAGGGCACGCAAAGCGGCAACAGCCTGTGGCGCACTGGACTGAGGGCAGCCACCGCCTCTTGAATGGGACCCACGAACGAAGTGGGCCCCACACCACAAACCCCATTTATTCCTTCAAATAAATGTTTCTCACTCTCTCTCTCTCTTCATTGTCAGCTTGAAGGTGCGGGCGCTCACTTTTTTACAAGTGTTCATATGCGACGCGGCTAATGCCCCCTTTTCAAAGGACCGAATTGTGCGAGGGAAATTGTTATGGTTGTCTTATTCCCCATACCCTCCATTTCTAGATATGCGTCCGTGGCATAATGGTTCCAGCATCGGGGTCCTTTGTTGCGGGAACCTGGTTCGAAATCAATAGTTAAATGTATATATTCTCCTTCCAAGAACGTGTCAAGGTCACATCAACCGCCAATAGCTGGCAAACAACTTCGAAAGTGGGGAAAGTGCAAGAAAAAAAAAAGACCTATCGCTTTAATGTAATGTACAAATTCTTATAATGTAGCTTTTTTTACGTACGATCCCGTGGTTTCGCCTGGGTCGCTCGGTCGGTCGCTCGTCGGCTTCCCGCAGAGTAGATGCCTAATCACCCTTAAAGAAAAAAAAAAAAGAAAGAACGCGTCTGGAGGCGTAATTCGAAACTCAGCCCCCCAGCACAACCACTTGAGGCTCTAACCATCAGGCCACAATAATTTCCTTTCTTTCTAACGCGGTATTTAAAGAATCACCTATAATAATACAGCATGCAAGAAACATGGAAGCACTATCCAACAAATCACATATTTATGGCCAAAAAGGATCTATAAATCACGATACGCAGATCATGCACCACAGATAAACTACAAGACAGTGCGATCAAGTATCGGATGGTATGCTGATTCAAAATGAATTCTTTCTTAAGAGTCCTTTCAAGCAAATCTCAAAACAAAATTTGGAGGACGCTTAAGCTTCGCCTTTAACAGTGGAACGGGATAGATTTCAATGATCACTGACTGCTTGTCACGCTTCCCGGCAACCCTAGCTTTCTCGCGGAGGCGCGGAGCCGAGGGTGATGGGGTTGTTGCAAGGCCAGCGGGCTGGGCCACTCGGAAAGGGGGTTTGTGCGTTTTTTCGCGTAACAGAATTGTGTTTTCTTGTATGTTGAAATTAAACTCCGATGCTATAATGTCTGCAGGTTGTGTTGAAGTCTATTCCACGAGTTTTCTGCCGTATTTTACATTCAGTAATTCAATTAGTTCAGTATCGTATCTGCATCACACGGAGGGCCTGTGTGGTTGTAGTACGGAATAATTTTTTTCCAAGTGACGTGGGACTCCGACTTCGGGATTTTTGCGACACGGGTCATTTAACGCTATCTCGTTAACGTTGCAGCTTCTGAACTTGTGAAGCAGTGTTGTGTAGTTTTAGAAACATTGCAAAGGCCACAATATGCAGTATGAATACAAAAATGCCTTTTTATTCATCCAAGTTTCCAGAGGTAGCATTTCACTGTGCAGTTTGTACTTCTAACGTGCCAGCGCCAACTACCTCTTTAGGATAATCACCACGTGTTCATTTTGGTGATTGTTTTCGTACTGTGGCAAGTACCCACAACGAGGGACTGCATGTCCAAGAAGGGGGTGTTACATATCGCGCCAGCAGCTGCTATCTCTCTGAGATGATCGCCGCGTTTCGATGATGAACATGATTTCCATACCACAGCCCATACCAACAACGGAGTGTCGGCAAAAAATTTCAAAAAATCTTCTCACCATATCATATCCACCATATCATATCTCAACCCATATCATATCCACCATATCATATCCGGAAATTTTGACCACCTGGGGTTCTTTAACGTGCACCTAAAGCGAAGTACACGGATGTTTTCGCATTTCGCCCCCCACCGAAATGCAGCCGCCGTGGCCGGGATATGTCCCGGCCACGGCGGCTGCATTTCGGTGGGGGGCGAAATGCGAAAACATCCGTGTACTTCGCTTTAGGTGCACGTTAAAGAACCCCAGGTGGTCAAAATTTCCGGAGTCCCTCACTGCGGCGTGCCTCAAAATCCAGAAAGTATTTTTAACACGTAAAACCGCATAATTAAATTTCTTTTTTTTTAATTTACCATGGCACAGGTCTGTACTAGGCCTCCTGTATAAAGCAAACAGCATGGTTCAACACAGCGATCACAAGAGCTTGGAAAAACCGCATTATGCGTAATATCTGCAAAATATAATTCTTTTGCAAAGCCGTGTATCAAATAGGCACTGCCTTCGAAGAAATATGTGGCGGCTATTTTTGAGGGCGCGATTTCTGCGAAACGCGTGGGTGCATCGTAGACGATGGTCCGAAGGAGGCTGAACACAGAAAAAATATTTTTTTAAAGTCGCCCTGCCCCTTGTACGGCATGCCTTTGGTAATATCCATAAGCCGGCACAAGAACTACATCTATAAGACGAACGCGCATTGTACCTACACCGCATTGTACAACACTGAACACTTGTCGAAGTAAACAACAGAACGGTTCCCGCAGTGTTACGGTCGTCTTGTACGTTCCTAAACCATTCATTGCTGCTAAACCACAGCCTAGCCAAACTTAGGGCGAAGTAGGGCGATGTTTACAATACGGGTAGATTCGTGAAACGAATCCTTACAAAGGCACAATTTCTCTGCGAGTCCAATTCTAGATTCAAACACGCGCACACGTTCCGCACTGGATGCTCCTTCCGCCTCAACACCAGTAGGAATTTCGGGCATGTCGAGTTAGAGAGCCTCGGAACGTCTCACCGAATCTTTTTTTCCAGCGTAGACGCCATCACGTCACACTAGCCCGAAAACAACCACCAACAACTGCCGCCTAGCGCATGTATCTGGCATACAACACGGAGCATTCGCTCAAGCGAGCATGACGGTGTAATCAAACAGCTCCTAGATGGCGCTAGTGGTTACGCAATATGGCGGCGCACGGGATGGGTGTGTAGAAGAAGATCGAGAAGATAAAGAATTCAAATATAACCGTTACGCTATCTCGACCACCGTCTCCACAATGTCTCAAGGTTCGTTATCAGACTACAGTACGGGCAAGCGCCTGTTTAGAAAAGCATACCAGCAATGACCAAGGTATACACGCGCAACTTTCAATCGTTAAGTTAATGCTAAATGACCACCATAGACTATCTTGTACGCTTGATAACATCTTAAAAATGACAACACCATTTCGATCATCCACACGTAGAAGGCGAAAAGGTCTGCTGAAGGCAACAATCCCAATTTACCCATAATGCATTACAAAAACTTGCATTCTTTGGATCTTAGCTCGTCCCTCGACGATAATCATCACCTAGCTTGAGCACAGTTCCTTTTTCTAACGTGGCGCTCCCAACAGTTTAAGCTAACGAATGGCACACGCTTACGAAGGTGACATGGCGTTCCTAGTAGGAAGATGTGGGCGCGCAGTGCTAAGGAAGGGATGTACATTCTAGATGATGATCACAATTTTGGATCAAGATAAGGCCAAATGTTCGAGCATGACGCGACCGAGATCGCAGCTTTATTATCAAGCTGTGATCTCGGTTGCTTCATGCTCGTCCGACGATGAGGCGCAGGGAGGCACGTCACTCAAGGGCGCCTACTATGGGAGCGACAGTTGCACTCTTGGGCTGTTTCAGTTAAGCTTTTGCGTGTGTATGTGTGTGCCTGCGTGTGTGTGTGTATGTATGTGTGTGTGTGTGTGTGTCTGTGTGTGTGCGCGTGTGTGCGTGTGTGGGTGGGTGTGCGTGCGTGCATGCGTGTGTGCGTGTGTGTGTGCGTGTGTGTGTGTGCGTGTGTGTGTGTGCGTGTGTGTGTGTGTGTGTGTGTATGCGTGTGTGTTTGTGTGTGTGTGCGTGTGCGCGCGCGAAATTTGCAGGAATTCATTACGCTATGAAAATTAGCAGCGTTAACTTCCTGTATTTCTGGAAATGGTTCTGAGTTCCTCTTGCGGCGCGCTTCAAATATTCAAATACGATCAATCGCACAGATCCACTGGCTAAATCATTAAATAGTTTGAAGTGGCTTGCCTAAATACTATATTGAGTAACCTTCAAATGGGTGGCTCCAGGGTAAAATAATTAAGAGGAAGTAATTATATGTATCCTCCTATATCATAATTATAGTATCATCCTATATCATCCTAACTGGGTATACGTGTCTTGCGAAAAATCGGGTATATACCCAGATGATCATTTTTAAGCTTTATGGAATTTTTAAGATAGGCTGTTGCGGATGGCATAATTCTTGTTCTTGAGTTGGACTATTCAAAGGCAGACAATACTTGCACAAAAAACTCGCCAATATGCTGGAGTGAAGAAGCGCGGCAGCAGCAGCGAGCGAATTGACCTTTTGTGCTGTCTCTCACTTCAATGCGAAGTAAGCGCCGAAAACACAGCGCGCACGAAGCTATCAGCTCTCAGTATACTGTCGCCATCGCAGATCGCTTTCAAAACAGGGTCCACGCGGCTGCGCCATACTCAGCAGCCGCGCACCAGAGTGGAACGTCCCCTCTCTTCGCTCCCCCCGGTGCCTTGCGGGTGACGGAAGATGACGCTCTTCATAAAGACAACACATTTATGCCGTTGTTTATTTTGCACCATTAGATCTTTCGAAATCAAGGCAGCCGAATTTCGATGAGGGCGATATGCGAAAACACCCGTGTACATAGATTTACGTGCACGTTAAAGAACCCCAGGTGGTCAAAATTTTCGGAGTCACCCACCATGGCGTGCCTCCTAATGAGAAAGTTGTTTTGGCACGTGAAATCCCCTTATTTTGAATCTTTCAAAATTAGGCATTCTTACGCGCTCGTGTGTTTGTGTACTATACGTCGATGTACGTTTCAATCGTTTTAATGCGCGAGCATCCCCGTACAAAGAACGCGCGTTTCCTTCATGACGCCGCACAATTCAACACAACGACAGTGACGAACAGTATATGTATTACTACATGTATATGTATCACTGTATGTATATGTATCACTATATAGCTAGCTATATAGCAATACATACATTTGTCTATATAGCTATATCACTATATAGCCAAAGTGAGGTGAGCGGTTGCGGAAGTCGATAAGACGATGTTAAAAACGGCTACCTACTAGGAGTAGAAGCGCGGGTAGCCCATGTTCCTGAATGTCGGACAATAACGCAGTTTCCGTGGAACAGAAGTACGCGGCGGACCTAGAGAAGACCCAAGAAAAAACAACAACAAAAAAAGACACATTGAGGAAAAATTGTCAGTCCCTTACGTATTCCTACCTTATTTGAATGCGAAAGCATGAGGACTTGCCTAAGTTATCACCTTAAACAAAAGCTACACTTTAATTCACCTTGGTCTAATTTGTACCAACATTATTCCACCCTAATCCACCTGAATCGACCTTACTCTACCTTAATCCAGTTTTGAGAGTGGGTCACGGCGCCCGTCCGACGTCGTGGCTGTTCACCGCGGGGCTTCGCAGTGCGAGCCGCATCAGGCAGGTCCAGCGCCGGAAACGCGACGTCATCACTTCGTCACGTGGGTTTTCTTGCTATCCGACGTTAACGCCGGACGCTCGCCGGATCTCCCGCTTCATGGGGCGCACAAGCCTTTCGCCTTATTATCTCGCAGACCTCAAACAAAACGTTGCCTCAAACGCACGCACTATGGGAGTCGGCCTACTCGAAGCTGTCGTCAGCCGGCAAGATAGAAGCGGCCCATCGCGACAAGAGACGCATAGCGGGCTCCGGCGACGAACGCGCGCGCCGCAGCTGTGAGCTTTAGCTGGACCCCGGGAAAACGCGACACGCACCACTGACCACACACAAACACACACTATATATATATATATATATATATATATGTATATATATATATATATATATATATATATATATATATATATATATATATATATATATATATATATATATATAAACGAGAAGAAAGGGGGTTAACCGAGGGGCCCTATATTTATTAGTCATATAATGAGAAGCCAACAAACACTGACACCAAGCACAACATAGGGGAAATTGCATGTGCTTAATAAATGAAATAAAGTAATGATAATTTATTGGAAATTAAAGTGGATGAAAAAACAACTTGCCGCAGGTGGGAACCGAACCCACAACCTTCGCATGTCGCGTGCGATGCTCTACCAATTGAGCTACCAGCGGCGGCGTTTCCCCATCCACTTTCTTGGGTATTTATGTGTACTAGTAGAACCCTGGGAGTGTTATAGCCAGCGCCCCCACTCACAGACCTTGGCGGCGGACGTGGAACGTCTTTTTTGCCGCAGGCGTCACGAGAACGTGATCTTTTCGGGTGAAGGCAACTGGTCAATAAACCCACATATGCTACCTGAAGGCATCAATGTTGCCGGATTCGAGACCCTCGAATCGAGGGTCTCGAACCCACAACCATCGCACGCGACATGCGAAGGTTGTGGGTTCGGTTCCCACCTGCGGCAAGTTGTTTTTTCATCCACTTTAATTTCCAATAAATTATCATTACTTTATTTCATTTATTAAGCACATGCAATTTCCCCTATGTTGTGCTTGGTGTCAGTGTTTGTTGGCTTCTCATTATATGACTAATAAATATCGGGCCCCTCGGTTAACCCCCTTTTTTCTCGTTTATTACATAACGAGGGTCTCGAATCCGGCAACATTGATGCCTTCAGATAGCATATGTGGGTTTATTGACCAGTTGCCTTCACCCGAAAAGATCACGTTCTCGTGACGCCTGCGGCAAAAGGACGTTCCACGTCCGCCGCCAAGGTCTGTGAGTGGGGGACGCTGGCTATAACACTCCCAGGGTTCTACTAGTACACATAAATACCCAAGAAAGTGGATGGGGAAACGCCGCCGCTGGTAGCTCAATTGGTAGAGCATCGCACGCGACATGCGAAGGTTGTGGGTTCGGTTCCCACCTGCGGCAAGTTGTTTTTTCATCCACTTTAATTTCCAATAAATTATCATTACTTTATTTCATTTATTAAGCACATGGAATTTCCCCTATGTTGTGCTTGGTGTCAGTGTTTGTTGGCTTCTCATTATATGACTAATATATATATATATATATATATATATATATATATATATATATATAGTCCCCCGTACTGGCGAAATAGTCGAAGAAAGCAACTAAGTTTATTGAAGCGCTTGAAGACGCATATTTATAGCAGTAAAGGAGAAGAGTGTTTAGGTAGCGTTTGTTGTTTAGTTGCGTTATTCCGAAGACAACAGGTCAGGTGACCGCCACACTTATAATGGTCGTACAGATTGCCATGCGTACACGCGGACGAGTTATTCGTGTGCTCTCCTGTGTTGAGCCATGTCGGGTGATGGCGTATAGCTTCCGTGAAACGGAAGTTTTGCGTAAAATCTCGAGCAAAAACCACCTCCGGAATGAAAGCGCAGCTGTCATTGTCTCGTACGTTCCTTTCCACAACTTGAATCTTAGTTGCTCGTACTGTACTGGAGAAGAACGAGTAGTGTGCAGTGCTTCGAGAAAGACGACGACGACGAGTTTGCTATGAGCCTTGTGCCTGCATTACCTGTGTTGTGTGACCTCTCGCTGCGGTGTTCTACTCTCTGAGAGCTACATTACTTAAACCAGGATACACACCTCTCGACAATTTGGTGGAGGTTCTGGGCCCTATACCAGCCTGCAATTCCGCAGCCGGACACTCCCTCCAGTTTTGGCCGTGCTTGAGGACGCCACGCAGCCTGATTCTCGTCTGCTCCAGTACTCTGCGCCAACGAGATCCTGCTGTCTTCAGCGGTACTGATGATCACAACGTGGAGGATTCGCTTTCGTCATACGGCCGCGTGAGTGCTCATAACAAATGGGATGACAAAGCTAAGCTGACTTACGTCACCTTCTCTCTTTCCGGGGTCGCTAATCTCTGGTTCTGGAATCATGAATGAACACTTTCCACCTGGACGGCATTTGCGAATTGCTTTGAAGGAGACTTCGGCCGCCCTGCTGTGCGCGAGCTTCGCCCCGGAATAACGCCTGCGGTTGCGCTCACCAGAAGGGTGAAAACTGCACCAGCTGCATTGCAGATGTAGTTGACATTTTCCCGAGGAATATTCCCGCTATGCCCGAAGCTGAAGAGATAAAGAATGTCATGAAAGGCACAGAGAATGACGCCTTCCAAATCCTCTCCGCGAAAGATCCTCAAACGGTGATGTCGTTAAAACTGCGCCAGAGCTACGACGAGATCCACAAACAACGCCTTACTACGAGCCGAGCTGTGGCGCTGGTCGACACGATGTCGGCCCTGACCGACTGTTCCAGTGCTGCTGCCACCCACTCCTCGTTCCTCGACCAAATCAAACAATTTGTTCGAGAAGAAAGATGGGCGCCAAGTGTCACTTTGCATATACAGGGCGTTTCAGCGAGCACCTTCAAAAATCTTTAAAAGTTGCCTGTGGCAGATATCACAATTATCATTGATGAGCTGATCTACTCGAAGCGGCGGACAGTACTTGCACAAAAATTGAAATGCAAAATCGACTAATTAACAAGAATTCACTAATTTATATTCTAGCTAATTATCATATGACCCATATTGCAATTTACTAATTCTAGCAGTGGACTTTGCAAGGCGGATCCACTTGGAACGAATCCTCAGGATGACAGCAGTTTCGAGATATAAATTCCCGAACTTTGCGGAGAATGCATCGGCGTTCCAGTTGATTCGTTAAAGAAACGTTGTTTCGTGCACTGAAGCACGCAAGTAACTGGAACTTCAATGCACTTCTCCGCAAAGTTCCGGAATTTATATCTCGAAACTGCTGTCGTCCTGAGAATGCGTTGCAAGTGGATCCGCCTTGCGAAGTCCACTGCTAGGATTAGTAAACTGCAATATGGGTCATAAGATAATTAGCTAAAATTAATTAGTGAATTATTGGTTATTAACCGATATGGCATTGCTATTCTTTGTGCAAGTAGACTCCGCCATTTCGAGTAGACCGGCTCATAAACTAGAATAGAGCTATCTACCACAGGCAACCTACCACAGGCAATGTTTAAAGTGTTCGCTGAAGCACCCTGTATATGGTCGAGGGGTAGAGTGGTCCGGCTTATCTGCATCGACGGATATGCGGCATTGTAAGTGCTTATTGCCGCGGTTCCGCCTGACAACCGCGTGGCCGGTAAGAAAAGTGCCAATCAGAAGATTAACTGGTCAAACGGACCCCATGTTCTTAGACCTGCCCTCTCTTGAACACCAACGTCGTGTCTATTTGTACAAGATATGCGTTCCTGCTACACGCTCTGCAAACACCATCTCGCATTTCGCGTCGCAATTACTGGTACCGGTGCAACAGTGAACATCGTACTGCCTGTGGAGCCCGTGGCCGGTAAGAAAAGTGCCAATCAGAAGATTAACTGGTCAAACGGACCCCATGTTCTTAGACCTGCCCTCTCTTGAACACCAACGTCGTGTCTATTTGTACAAGATATGCGTTCCTGCTACACGCTCTGCAAACACCATCTCGCATTTCGCGTCGCAATTACTGGTACCGGTGCAACAGTGAACATCGTACTGCCTGTGGAGCCACAGAGCACTGCTTTTCCTAGAATGATTCCCTTTCAGAACCTCAGTCGTGGCGCCAGCTGCATCCATGATTTCAACCAAAATATTTCTTCAGTGCGCGCTACAAATAGAACGGTCAAGAAGCCACAATTGAGTATTTGCTGCTTTCGGCGTACCTTTTAGTGCAATGCTGCAATAAACGAGTAAGGTAGTATATTTTTAATAGAAGTTTTTTTTCCTAGCTACACCCGGTTTTGCATGGCTACTCTCGCCGAGTGAAGAGAGCCAATCCTGGATGCTCCAATCACAGGCCATCACTTGCGCAGGGCGATAGCGACTCCAGTGCACAATGCATGTTCTCGCTGGGGGCTTCAACTTTCGTAACACGCGAATATTCTCAAAGCAAGTTCATTCCGACCGCCCGACATTCCTTGTAGAACACGAAATGCGCGGTAAACGCGCGTTTTTTGTGTTATTCCCCATGGGAATGCCTAAGCCGGGGTCCGGAGTCGAACCAGCGACCTAGCTCGCCCTCAGCAGCTAAACGCCATAGCCACTAAATTACCCCAGTGGGTATAACACACGCGCAGCATGAATAGCGCATCTTGCAATATGTCTCTCTGTCAGCCCGACCAAACCCCAGCAGGTTGTCGATATAGTGCGGGATAATTTGAACAAAGGAACGGACTGTCGATAGGGTGTCTGACAATTTGCTATAGGAGTTAAAAAACGTGTACTCAGTAATTAAAGCATCGCCGTTCTTTCGAGCCCCTTGATTCCGTTCTCGGAAGGCCACGCCGTAACGTTGAGTGCCAAAGAAAGACCCGAAGTGTAAGTGAGCGACTTAAAGGCGAACTAAGGCGACATTACACTTTATATAAATTGGTTATGAATAATAGGTCGGAAAATAGCTGCAATAATGGTAATTGTCTCATTTTCCTAATAACAACATTTATCGAAGCACGCGACGCCGGTGACTCCTGGTGAGCTGATGTGACGCGAATCCCTGCCCGTGACCTCCGAGATCTCCGACTCGCCGCTTCCAGTGCCTAAATTTTGGAAGCCATGCCGAGGTACCACGCTTGTTATCAGTATCGCGGCTTTTCTTCCATTTCCGGCTTGCGGTGATGGCGGCTGTATTTATTTCCTTTCTTTCTTCTTGCTTTATATATATTTTTTTCTCTTGAGTCTTAGCATCGAAAGCGATAATTCCGCGTGCTCTTCGGGACGCACTCCCTCGTATTTCAAGCTTAAAATTAAATCTGAAACTAGGCACTATCAAGAGGCTCAAAACTTCCCTGCAGCTGGCTCCTTTAGGTGCTTTGCTGTTTGGCAGGCTGGGTGCTTTCGCTCGTAGCTGGCGCCACCCAAGCAAGTCAACGGCGTTCGTAAACCTCGTCCCGCCAGCTGCACAGTGGTGCCCCGCTGGCTTCCTGAAGTCTGTCGCGCATTTAAACCGCGGAATTTGTCCACTTGAAGTGGGGGGTGGGGGGGGGAGGACTCGCGGAAACGTGTTCCCCGCAAACTTCTTTGCTCGGACGGAACCGCACGAAGAGGTGCGACCCGCGGCACGTAGAGGAAATGTGTTAGGAGTGCACCGGGACGTGAAGCCGACAGTGCTTTTGCTTTTGTTTTTTTTACCCCAAGCCTGGCACCCACAGGTGACGACGTTTCCTTTTTATGCCGGCCCAGCAAGAAGCGCATGCCCGAGCCCGCGTGCACCAAACGACGCCCACCAACACGCGACCGCCGGTGTGCAGAACACTCGCGAGTGTTTTGAGTCGCACGCCGACGGCAACAGTGTCTAGAGGGCTGCTCGGCGTTGCTCCGGTCTCGCGCTCTCGCGAGACGCAGTGACGCCTGGTGCGCCAGAGTTCCTCCTCGTCGCCTGTCTTTATTTATACGCGGCTTTCTCTTCAACACTCGCGCATTGGACGTGTTTAAGGAACGCGAGAGCAGGGAATTCTTGTTGATGGGAAGGAAAGGTTTGGGGTAAAGTGCAGCTCAGTAAGTGTCTCTCAGCAGAGGACACGTCAACCGCGCTGCACAGGGGGTAGGGAATGAAAGTAGGGGGAGAGAAAGTGCACCAGAAACAGCAGCGCGCCGCGGAAATGCGATGGAGCTAAAGGCGGTCGGCGAGGCACGCGAGGAAACAAAGACCCGGCGCAAAGGGAAAGGGTCATGGACTCGTCTCGCGCCCTTTTCTTTCGTGCCGTGTCTGTGTCGTCTAGCTCTTTAATCGCGCCAGATATGCACCAGCTGTAGGCCCTCTGGAAGTCGTTTGAACTCCCTCGTTCTTTTCTGCTCTGTCGCACTTAGAACGCTATGTCCGTGGGTTTCAGTTCCGTATTTGTACGTGCGTCACGTGTTACATTGAGTCATGGTCTTCACACCGCCAAAGCAGCTCCCCGACTAATGCAGACCCCGAGGGAGAACGAAGCGGCTTAATTTTTATCACATAGTTCTCTATTGCGTCAAACTAATACCCGTGTCACACGGGCGTTTGGAATGCCTTCCAATTGATAGTCAGTTGACTCAAAGGTCAAGTTCGGGCTGCTACACGGGCGGTTTCGAAGGCCGCCGAGTCTATAGTCTATCGAGTCAACGGAGCACCTTACAACTCTATGCAAATCTCGATGGCTTTTGAGCAACGGAAACGGAAAGAGTGCGAACATGACCTCTCGTTCACAGTGTGCTCGTACTATCGGTCAGAAAGAACAAATCAAACTAAAATGCTCTAAATATACTACATATGAGTGTTATTAATTATTCAATAAAGTATTTTCGCCACTTGATATGTGCGAACTGCACATACTCTGGACAACCTCGACATGCAGCGGCGCAAACGTTGCCGCAGTTTCGCTACTGAACAACTTAAAAACTAAACACATATGTATGACAATGTATAAACATTCCTTTAAATGTATAAACAAACATAAAAGAAATTATAGTGCTTTTAAGTGGTTTTAATTTTGCGCAACTTTTCGTGATATGAAAACGAAAGTAAAGGTCCGCAGCGCCACACAATTTTACGAGAAATGCCTGAACCACTCAACGGCCTTTCGAAAGTTCCGTGTAGCAGTGCGACAACTCCTTTGAGTCGATAGAGTTGTGGCATTTCGAAGGCCATCGACTGGAAGGCCTTCCAAATGTGCCCGTGTGACACAGGTATAAATCTCGTAAACTTAGAAAAAAGCTGGGAACTGTGTTCATTTCATTCGTCTCTCTTACTTTATTCACTTATTTATTTACTTATATAAATATTTATTCATTCGTTTATTTATTTAACAATACGATAAGCTGTACGCCACCGTTCCAGTGCCAAAGCAATTGGTCGCATAGGTACATTCAAAGTACCAAAGCCAATAAAGAAAGTTCATTAATCAACATCATTTATGTTAGCAAACTTAACACAAATTACCACAAAATATTAGACAAGGCGTACAACGTGTCTAATGTGCCAACGAAAACAACACATATAAAGTTCACTAGGAATGAATATTTTGCACCAACTACCATTATCACAGTTATTCTAGCTTCTATTTTACTCAGCTTCTATTTTACTGCTATGCGGCATAATACACGGACCGCATGCTTGTTTTTCGCATCTACGTAGGAGCGGTGAGGAATTTAGAAAAACAAAAAGAAAGCAAGAACGACAGAAAACATTAACAACGTCCCGCACACCGCGTTTCCACCTGTTGAAAAGAAACGAGACCGGCATAATACCACACGCTTATTTTATAGATCCTTGTCTCTGCGCCACAGCTACGAGTGGGGATGTTTCATTTCATTACTTCTTTTCATTTCACTTCTCTCTTTCTTTTTCTTTTTCGGAAAGCCCACTTTCTAACAGGGCTGCGGAGCAAGCGTGGAATTATCTTCTCCACTTCCTCATGTTTCTGCCTCCTTTCTTGTGATTGCCGGTGTGCGTGTTTTCGTGCGTGTATGCGTGGGCGTGTACACATGCTCGAGTCAGAAAAGCTCCAGAATGCCTGTTGTGCGCAACCCGTCACTGACCTTTTCTTATTTTTTCCCCTTTCCCTTCTCATCTCTCTCTTTTTTCTTCTTTCTTCCTCCTTTCTCTTTCTTGATTTCTCTTTGTTTTATCTTTCACTGACTTTATCTTCTCACCGTGATTTCGCTTGTGTTAGCGTCCGTGTACCCGCCTCTGTCAGAACGCACCTCCACGTCGACTGCGTGGGCACTTCAGCACCGCCTTTGTTTCTTGGTCTTCTTTTGTTGTTTGCGTGGGTGTGTGTGTTTCGTGTGTTTCGTTTTTTTCATTGTCTTTGTGGCTCTCACCTTGATAGCGGCCTGCATTTCACGGGAAAGAGAGCGACGTAATTGGAGCTGCGGCCTGCCACAATGATAAGAGAAAGGTGAATTAATAAGGCACCACGAGATGAGCCCTAATAACTCGCGTCCGTGCCGCACGCGGACGTTCCGCCCTCTCGACGGGCGGGAGTCGCGCATGCGTTGAGGAAGTGGTCGTCAGCCGTTCACGTGTACGAGGGGGAGGGAACGCCCGGCCGGCACCGCTGGCGAGATGGAGAGAGCGAGAGGGCCGTCAATCGTAAGCGGTTGACGTCATAATGGAACGTGTCTCACCACGCCTTTGCAACGGGGTACGTGGGTGTGTGGATGAACCCCCCATCCTCCTTTCTCCTTGCCGTATCGTGTTCCCTATATGAATGCGGACTGTGCGTAACCGTTTTGGGCACTCTCTCGTCGAGCGGTTTATATAGGCACTCAAGAACGGGACTGCTGACCGGGCGAATTCTTAAACGGTCGTTGGCTTTGGCATAGTTGGTAGTTAGGCGTCTGCTGTCTCCTCTAAAGGGGCGCACGTCTTGTGCGGGCCTCTAGCCATGAACGTGTCTATGTGGGCGAGAGTGCTGCGTTGTTCAGGTTTTGTTATACCCGTAAATGAGGACTACATTGCATGACAAAGGAACCAAGGACTGGAGCTAGCAAGATTCGTGGATTTCTAAACCTCCACAAAGGGCCGAGATACGAGATAATGCTTGGACTTACATGATGTCCCAGTGACGTACTGGAACCGGGGCTACGGCGCAAGATTCGAGACACGAAAGTGTATGACCTTAGTTTGCGCTTTAGAAATGAGCTCGTTGCCGCGAAATTTTAGCTAAAGTATGTTATTTCTACTTTATCTGGTGAAACTGTCTTAGCGTGTTTCTTTAGTGCACGTTTATGCATGTACTCAGTAGCCTATGCGAGAAATGTGCTTTTCCCTACACTTGTATAGAAAGCACTGATCACTTATCCTAGTTCGCGGTCGGCACTTTCCAGTGTCGCGACCATTCACTGTGTAGGTCGGCAACGCCCACCACCGGCTTCCTGAATACTAAAGCGAGCAGACTCTAATGGCATCTTCGACCGGCCACTTCGGAGAGCTGTAAAACCGCTCTCACGAAGAGTCCTATCTCCGGCTGGTTGAAAGAGGCGTGCCCCTTGCGTCCGGGGGGGAGGTTGTTTTCCATTGGTCCCCTCCTGCGTCGAGCGCTCTCAGGCGCTCCGAAGCCTGTCGTCGGAGCAGTCGACGAACTTAACAATGTTTCAGATCACGTGATAGAGCGCTGTTAGATAGCGTGATAGAGCGATGAGGTGTTGTCGCAGCCGGCGCCGGCCCCCCGTAGTCTGGCCAATGCATAGTGGTGTCCCAATTAACAATCGACGCATCTTTCCCGCCGTTTTGCCTGTATGCGGGTCGGGAACTTTGGCTAGGCTTCGACAACGTACGCCTTCGACGCGAAGTCAAATGTTTCGCGTAGTCACGTGGTTTCACCTCTGTCATTTCATTTTCCGAGGGTAGCTATATGGGCCTTGTCGGTATGGCACCTTCTACTTCGTTGTAGCGCAAGCTGAACGCCAGGGACAACAGAAAGACACCTTTGACAACCACACAGCTATGGTGGCTAGAGGGTCGCTAGATGGTGTTAGGGTGGCTATAGTCACCATAACACGGCGCTTTGTGGCTGTGAAATGTGCCTTTTTGTTGTCTCCGAAGACCCTCCTCCGAGAGCTAATTACGTGTTAAACGTGTCCTTGTATTCTCTTGCTGAGTTCGAGCAGCCCCGAACCCGTCCGACTTTTGGGGAGTAAGGGAAAGGGGGAATTGAAAGAGGAATTAAGAGAGAGGATGAGAGAATGAGCACTACGCGCACACAGTAGAACGCGCAGGACGACAGCTGTTTTATGTATAACGCGCAATGGTTCTATCAGGGTATGCGGAACAAACTTTTTTTAAACGCACACAAAACAACAACACTAAGCCAGCTTAAACTGTAAGAGTAGTCTCTCAAAACTGTATTTTCGTAATTTTCACTAAAGGAAAGGTTCATTATTAGAGGAGAATATAAAGAACAAATTTAGCATCTTCAACTTCACAGAAAATGCACAGCCTAGCTGGGTTTCAAAGTTCCTTCTCGCATGGGGACTGTCCCCTTTGACGCAGGGAAAATTCTCGAAACTTTATTGTCATCTCGATTCTTGGGTTCCTTTACAACGCCACTTTACGGATAAACAGTAAACCGGACTTGCGCACGCGCTGCCAAAATTCATGACGTCACGACGAGCTAGTGCAGAAACTTCAAAGCGGTGTTGCCACTCCTTCATTCTCGACCATTTTCCAGCCTGCTGATATTCTGTTCACAGTAAGAGTGGCTATTTTGAAGGGCAGTGCACTTCGTTCATTTATTAGCCTGTTAATTATATACCTGTATTTCATGTTTACTGCCTTTTAAAGCAGTCCTGAAACACTCCTCGGGCTTGGTCAAAAGACGAGAGTCCGCGCGTAGCAAACGTTGCTGTGAACCTCTCAGCCAAATTTTGCAGCCGTGCGCGGCGCGTTGAGCTCGCAAGCGGAGCGCAAAATTACCTTTTTCTCAAACACTCTCCTGTGAAAAAAAAAAAAAACCTTGGCCTTACTCTTCGGGCGATATATATCATCATAAAGCATATTCCCATACGAGGCTGCTAGTGACCAGTAGCTGACATCAATCAAGAAGAGCGTTTAAATCAGTGCACTTGCTTCTACAGTTACTATGTGTACTTATTGACGCCGTTTGATAAACAGGCTGAAATAAGCGAAAATCTACGCTTCCAATTCTGATGATAAATACGTATTTCCCGAAATACGAACATCGAATATTCGCTGACTGTTGTCTGATAACGCTCGGCCGCGCCTGCCCGCGTGGTAAGATGAAACTTTGGCCACACGGTTTAGCAGTTTGGTGGCCGTCGGGTCCAGCTAATTTCGATTAGTTTTGAACACTCAACTATATAGCTTCGAACCACGTGAAACTTAAGGTGAGACCGCACGTAGGCTTGCCAGCACGGGCTCACTTCTGGCCGCTCCTGGCTAAGACGCCATGGGAGACCTCGCTTCGTTTTGAAATATTTCGCAAGAAGCACAATCTTGGATGCGGCTCCTATACGTCGGCCAAGCTGGTGCAGGACAAAGCTGCTCCGCACTAAGTAGCACGGCCAGACTGGAACGCACCAGCGCGAACCCACACTCCAAAATTAAATTATGGGGCTTTACGTGCCAAAACCATTTTCTGATTATGAGGCACGCCGTAATAGTGGGGGACTCCGGAAATTTCGACCACCTGGGGTTCTTTAACGTGCACCAAAATCTAAGCACATGGGCGTTTTCGCATTTCGCCTCCATCGAAATGCGGCCGCCGTGACCGGGATTCGATCCCGCGACCTCGTGCTCAGCTGCCCAACACCATAGCCACTGAGCAACCACGGCCGGTGAGCCCGCACTCCAGCTCTGTCCGGCACGTAGTCAGCCACTACAGTTCCATGTAGCTGCGTCTGTAGCGTAGCCTAGATACAGCGGCTGCCGCGGGATTCCGCGACTGGCCTACTGCTCGCTGAGAACCACAGCGTGCTCTGAGACGTCTCTGTGGGCGACGTGACTCAAGGTCCGAGCGCTAGCATGTGACGAACAGGGTCGTCTGCTTCCCGAGTTGCACACTTTGGAGGTGTGTCGCCATCGTATATTCGAAGCTCTTTCCGTTTATATAGAAACCCTTCCCACGCGAGTCTGGACTGGGCCATCCATCCGCTTAGCCAATGTGCGCGTTGCCAACGTACTCGCACGAGCGAACGTGAACGGGAAGCTTGTTCGACTCTCTGAAATTCTGTGATTAGAGCGTTTTAGTTTAGGGGACGCAAGCGGCTCGCGTACGCAAGAAATAGGGGCGACGCTACTGCGCATGCGCAGACACAGATGTAGTGGTCCGCGCTTGCGCAGTACCGTCATCCCTAGTTCTTGCGTGCGCAAGCCGCTTGCGTCCCCTAAACTAAAACTCTGTTGTCGTAGAGACAAGTGCGAAAGAAAATGTGCCACGCACGTCACTCGGTGCGAGAACAGCCGCGCCATTACTTATATAGTACGACATGTAGCGCATCGAAGGCATGAGACACCACGAACTCAACCTCAATCTTAGTTTGGCGCGTCGTAAGGCGCGCCAAACTTAATCCAAGTATATCGGCATCTACGCGATCGCCCGAAATGAAATTTTAACTGCGTGCCACGGTGGCGTTCAGGAGTCGGGGCGTTGCGGACAACACCCCGTTCCGCCGAAACATTCGCAGAGTAACGACATTGAAGAAGGACCGGGAGCACTGTGAAGGGGATCAAGGGCGATCTTTGATTGATAATAACTCAGCTTCTTCTGAATGGATCGAAGTGCTTTTTGCCGCAAAGTATTTCTGGCGTATTTTAACGTCAAATTCATTTTTAAACTTCGACAAAAAGTGATTCAGGGCCTCTTAAACGGACGCAGAACGGAACCACTAAATCAGCTTAGATTGATAAGTTATTCTATCGAAAATATTCTCGTTAATTTCCCTGTAAAAGGCTGAGTAACAGAAAAAAAAATCATTAAAAATCATTGTTCCTTTTATGATCTCTCTCTCTCTCTCTTTCCGATACCCCAGCATCTGTTCCAGCCTATATGCCTGCAAGTTTCCTCCTCCCATCCTGCCACTTCACTCTCTGCCATCCTCGAGCGCGTTTGCTTTTACGCTATGTACAAAGCCACAATGTCATTGGTGTTTTATCATTCTCGCTTTGCAGGCAAGCAGACGTAACCCCTGTGGTGCGCGTAAATACAGCGAACAAGTTAAGAAGATTGTTAATTTGTTCATTTTGTTATTTCAACTATAGTCCGGCAATTACGGTAGTTGTAGACGCGCGTGCAGCAACTTAGCGCCGGCGCGCGCAATTAACGCCTCGCGGTAACCATGGCTGTTATCGTTGGCGCCGCACGTACACCGCCGAGCAGCCGCTTTTCATCGCCAGCCACACGGAACGCACTGCGGCTCGTCTTTCAGAGCGCAGCTCTTAGACGCCTCTTACTGCGGCGAGCGTTGGCGTCTGTAGAGTTTCCTACAGTAATTACTAGAGGCAACTTTGGCGCTGCGATCGCTCAGGCACCATGGGAAAGATGGCAAGTACAGGGATTTGTCCGATATCTCCGTGCTTGTGGATTGAAACGTTCTTACGGCTTTGCTTATTACGCTTTATCTTCCTTCATTGCCTTAAGTTTCCGAGCAATCGAAGCTTTTCCAAGTGCAGAAGGCTCCGCGAACACATGCAATCTCTATTAATCGCAGTGATTCAGCCTGTCGAGGTGGCCAACACGACACGCACCAAGCGTCTCAACGGGCCGACTTGACCGCGAAAAATTCACAAAGACGTTCCATGGCTCTTGTCGGCGCATGCGCCCGTGGCGTAATGGTTTCAATATTGGGCTTCTGTGATAGAGGTTCCGTGTTGGAATCGCAAAGTTGGGCAATCTTATTAATGTTTCTTCAATTATTTATTACACAGTACTTCGTTGAACTTCAGAAAGTGGCTAGCCGGGCTTGTTGGTACGAACGCATTCTTTAGGAAACAGCGCGATTAACGGGACACAGACAAGAGGCACACGACACAGGCGCTGACTTCCAACAAGTGTGTTTATTGCGCGAGCGCAGAATACATAGGCAGAGAAGTAATAGTAAAAACATAAAAATAGTAAACAGCCGCATTTTGAAGTCATTCTTTTCATGTTTTCACGGCATTTATGTTTTGAGTATTACATATCTGCCTATATATTCTGCGCTCGCGCAATAAACATACTTGTTTATTGGAAGTCAGCGCCTGTGTCGTGTGCCTCTTGTCTGTGTCCCGTTATTCGCGCTCTTTGCTAAAGAATGACTTCGTTGAAAATTATGAGTTCACAAAGTCACGAAGGCGTCTGAAGCCAGAAGGACGAAGTTTAGGCAAATCCATGTACCTCCCATAATTCGCATGCTGACTGAACTGCCCTTATTGCGGCTCCCGCAGAAACTGCCGCTAGAATTCTCTCTAGTAGTTATTGTATGAAACTCTATGTCGGCGGTGGCGGCGTCGGCGGCGTAATCGAGCGAACGACCAAAGCGAAAGATGAAAGAGTGAACGCGGAGCGGGAAATGAAAGATGCGAGCCGCGAACGCCGCAGACCAATGAGAGCAGCCCATTCAGTGGCGTGCGCGCGGGAAACTAGTGCCATGCGGACCCGCCCAACCGCTAGGTGCGCGCTCGTACCTGGTTTCAGCCGGACTGCTCGCTTCGTACTATATCGTCTGCTCGCGTCAGCTCTCGCTCGCGCTTCTTTCGATTGTCATGGTTTGCGAGTGTTTGGTAATGATTGTACGCGCAACGCGAATTGTGTAGTAACTTCTGGAAGCCACTCTGCACCAGCCATTACGCAGGAACCCTCGATGAGTCATGCATAAAAGCCGACGTCCTTGACCCGCAGATCAGATTGTTTGACGATCGCCCGCTCTGCTACATGTCTCCCTCAAATTCTTTACCTCAGTACATCGCGAGATGAAAACACGTATAGAGCTGCTCTCGGATTTCGGATTAGGGAGTATCGTGATTGTCGGTTATCTTTTTTGTATATAGCTAGATACATCTTCCTTGTTGTTACTGCTGCTCCTGCAGTTGCTGTTGCCGAGATGCCCACAACCGCGGAACTTTCCAAACGTAATGAACAATTAGAAAATGCGTTCAAGGGAAAGCTGGATGATATATTGGAATGTGTTACCGCCTATATTTAAGCAAAATTTGATGCCGAATCTTGTTTTACTGTCGATTGTCTAAAGAAAGCAATTGACGAATTGGCGAAGAGCGTAAATTTTCTGAACGTATCAGTGCAAACTTTGACGGCTGAAAACGAGTAGCTAAAGGCGGCCAACAATGCTCTAAGTGCACGGAACGCAGCGATTGAATAAAATACACCTTAACTAGAACAGTATTCTAAAAAAACGAAGAATGAGGTGCAATAAGTCCTTCACTAGTCATAAACAATGGCTAACTCCACGCCAGTTATAATCATTACGAAAAAAATAATTTGTGGAAAAAGTTAAAAACAGCCATTTAACCTACAGTTAGAACTGCGCTACAATGACTACTGCAATATTATGAACAATCTGTTAAAGAACTCAAAGACGTGCAATTATGAGAATGAAGTCAATCGCTCTGGCTCTAACATTAACAAGCAATGGCGATTAATAAATTAATTTCTTAACAATCCCGTCTGACCTCAAATAACAAATGTTGCACATGACAGTGTCATTTTCTCTGGTCCACCCGAAAGTGCCAACCCATTTAACACGTTTATTTTTCTGATGCTCCTCTTTATTTGCCATCTGATTAACCTGTGAGCTCACGTCATTCAGCACAATCATTTTTTTTTCTTTCTTCCAGATCAGCTGGGGAAGTACGCAATGCTGGTTTCAATATGAAAGTAAAGAATTCAAAAATCGACCGCATTCACGCAATCCATAGCAAGCCAACAGTTGACACCACACACGTATTGTCATTCATTACCAATGTCCTTTTTGAAACCGCCACATTTATCAAAGAACTGAAGCACAGCAAACTAATTCCCATATTCAAGCCCATATTCCATATTCCCATATTCCATATTCAAACTATTCCCATATTCAATCTTTATTGACCAACTACGGGCCTATCTCAATACTTCCTTCCTTTAGCAATTTAATCGAAAAACTTAACAATGTTAGACTATCTGGTTACCTTCATAAATTTCATATACTAGACCCAAAGCAATTTGCCTTTCGACCGGGATACTCTACTGACTTTGCGTTAATAACTTTCCCCGATAGATGTAAATTGGAAATCGATAAAGAGAACTATGTCGGCTTCATATTTGTTGATTTTAGCAAAGCCTTTGAGGTAGCATAACATACAACGTAGCAGAAAAAAATAAGAACAAACGAAAGTTGCTACTGGAAATTCAGAAACACAAAAATTATACCATAGTTAAGGTCCAACCGCCGCACACGGTTGCTGCTTACCGAGTCCGCGCGTAGGCTCAACTTGCCATAACGTAAATTAACGGGTGACTACCGTAAATATTGTGCACACCACTAAGCACGATGTCTTTTCTATCCACATTTTCTCAGTAACCGACAATGCTCGCCCTAACCAAGAGCAATATGCCCTATACGACCCAAATTGACCCAAAGCCTTGAGTCACGCCTTGAGTAATGCGAGACCTGTAGCTTCCGCCAGTCGAAGTAAATGTTACAGAAGACAATCATACTGAGTTGGTTTGAAAGAGAGAGAAATACGAAAAGGGAAAGACACGGACGTGTCCCGTTGGCATCCCTACACCTGCAGACGCGGAAAGGAAAAAAGATGAGAAAGGTAAAAACACTGATGAAAAACAACAACAACAACAACAACAACAACAACAACAACAACAACAACAACAACAACAACAACAACAACAACAATAAAGTGTAGCTCAACACTCGCACACGACCACAAGCAAGAACGAGAGACACACCGTGCTCACTTTCAATAAGGAAACCTTTTGGGGGGTATCAGCTGTACGAGGCATGTGCGTCACAAAAGTACGTGTGAACGCATCATTCCAAGAAAGCCACCAAATACGCAAGAAATATTTATTTTTTTCCTAAAGCTTATGAAAACGTCAGACAACCGCCAGATACCCTGCAATATATGTTGTGTGACAAAAAAATTAATTATGGCAACGCGCAAACGACGCGGACAAAGAACCCTGCGGGACCAGTCACTCTGGTCGTTGGCGCTGCTCCTTAAGCTGAATCGACATCAACTCATCCAACTTTCCTTTCTCCTGACAAAGTTACTCAGGCATGCTTAGATATTCAAGCTGTTTAACCGACAGGCATATGAATCGCTCGTTGATGCGGTGGTCATAATAACAGCAAATATTTATTTATTTATTTATTTATTTATTTATTTAGTTGTTCCTTTGCTTGCTTGTTTAATTTGTCAAACATGAGCAGCAATATTGCAGGAGTGGTTATAGCGTGTGGGGAGTGTACAAGCAGTACATTGTCCGCACTGACGTACACGCACTACGTTATTTACCCTGAAAGAACGCAAGGCAAAATGAAGACGCTCACGAATGTAACGGCGTCACATTAGTGGTAGAAATGACGACATAGCAGTATGCATCGCTCAGTTTCTTAAGGAATTTCCTTTTTATTGTGTCGGCTGCTCATAGAAAAGAACGGGTCGAGCGTGTTTCATTACGTCATTAGTTGTGAAAAATGAAAAAGATAGGAAGAACGCCGGCATGGCTTAATGGCTGTGGCACTGCGCTGCTGAGCTCGAAGTATAGATGTGGGTTCGATCCCCGCCGCGGCAGCCACATTTCAACCACAACGAAATGCAAGAACGTTCGTGTATCTAGAATTAGGTGTACGCTGAAGAACCCCAGCTAGTCAGAATTATCCGGAGTATCCCATTACGCCTTGCTTCATAAAGAGGTCATGATTCGAACTTGTTCTTTTTTCTTTTCTTTTTTTCGAGTGGGGGGGGGGGGCAGATAGAACAGTAAAAATAATTCGCATGACATAAATCTTCCTCATACAGGCTTCAGGCGCACTTTTCCTTTTTTTCTTTCACAACAGCGAAGGCCTTGAAATCACCGTTCAGCAATTTGTAAAAGAACTTGAGGTGGTGTATCGCTGTTCTGCCACAAAGTGCAGCTGACCCCGCGCGATGCAGAAGATCGGTAGATTTGGCCTGTATAATTTTTCTTATCATCTTAGAGCTATGCTCTGTCGTTCTTTTGGCGAAGTCCCCGTGTTCCTGGCAGGCTTTATAACAATTTATTGTGGCTCAGGAAGAAGCCCACGTCAGCATCGTAGCGAACATGTAACTGTGACGGCGGGTGACACATGTATAATATAATCTGTGGGCTTCAAGTGTAATGTTGCATAATCTATTCTTCCATCCATAAACTTAGCATAGCTCTCGGCCCGTCGTGAAATCGGCTTTCGAAAGTTTGTGCACGATATGTTTGTCATTATCAACTGTTCGTGTCTGGTTTCAAATAATTAAATAACTACACAATCTTCGATACGTAGTTATCATGAGCACAACCTGCAATCACTTCACAGTTATATTAACTGACTTGGATACCGTTTCTTTCCGCGTACAGCTTACCCTTGGAATATTATGTCTAGCCATATCAGTTCTCTTTCACTAAATCAAATTTCCATCGAACATGATGTCAATCTCTTTTCTTAGCCTCATCTCTGTATTTAATATATTTTTTATTTTGTTACACGAAACAATGTCCAGATTATTAGAAACTTGCACTTTTGTAATGCTGTGTTCCGTACCTACTGCCGCAATAATCCATTCTGAGCTGCAGCATGTTCAAATAAAGAAAAGGTCCATTCAGCCAGTGCAAGTTCTATTAACTTCGTTGCTACCTGCAGATGCCATAAAAATATAGCAAAAACCACCACGATAGCCCATAGTTTGCCGCTATTTGCGGTAAACAGCGCCAGTCATTGTCTACAAAAAAAGAAAGGAAAGAAAATGAAAACAAGCACTTTTACGAAGTTAGCGCGCTCAGTCTTCAGTAACGGCTCAAATGTTAACACTGTACAAACCGAAAAGAAAGTCTAAGCGCTCGCTTCAACTTTCCTGGCACTGATTCGCACGTTTATGTGCTTCTGCCATAAGCTGTTCCAAATAAAGCAAAACAGTTCGGCTCGCGTGACCTACGGTGGCCTAGAAAAAAAGAAGTGTTCTGAGCCGCGCCATTACACGCTCGTCATCCACCGCGCGAGCGCGCCGCATAAGGTCAGAACTAGCGCCGCTCGCTATGTGTCCAAATGCTCGAGCGAGCGCGTTTGTACTATACATGTGCCGACCACTCGCGCGTTCCGACGTAGCGAACAGCAGCTCTCTCTCTCTCTCTCACGCCGTGATAAACGGCCACGCGAGCGGCTAGCGATTGCACTCCTCTCTCGATCCACCGCGAACTGCCGTGCATCGGTACAGGTGAGACCACATCTTATTCTCGCCCAAGGTGTTATTTTTAACCGGCAGTATGATATAGCTTGGGATCACTTGCACGGACATCTGAGGTGTCCGTGAGAAAGGTTGCGAAATTGCCACTTGTCACAGCAGGTTGGCGAAGCTCGGGAGAATGCGGCGAGCAGTAAGAAAAGGTGCAGGGTCAAAGGAGGGAGGCGATGTGTCCTTGCTACTTCCCGGTAAAAAAAAGAAAAGAAAGTAAGAAAGAGAAGAGAGAAAATGCGAAAGCGGATTGCCTGCAGGGGCTGTGATGCGGTGAGTGGCCTCTAATTGTTCTATAAAGAAAGGGACAACTCAGAGTGGAAGAGCACAATGCTTACACATCCTGCTGCGTAAGATCGCCGTAGTGTATTGTTCAACGGCCAGTTCCGTAGTACCGTGCACCACGAGTCACAGAGCGCAGCCATTCGCCCCATCCACCCTGCAGCGGGAATACATCTGTGCACGCTCAGCTCCGTCACTCACTTTCACCGATTCGTATACTGCTTAGCACGCAACACGAATAAAAAGCACATGCTGAATTAACGCAGTAACAGCGCAAAAAGAGTCGAAGGAAATACGGATACGAAGTTCTTGCGCACCGTTACTGAGTTCATCCAAGAAGTACCGACTAGCCCAAGTCGAACTGCATGCTGCAGGCTGGTACAGAACATGTCGGCCTCGCTTAATGGTAAACTTAATGGTAGCATTACCTATAAAGGCAGCGACTATAACAGAGCTAATCTTTAAAAAAAAAATTAAACTATGGGGTTTTACGTGCCAAAACCACTTTCTGATTATGGGGCATGCCGTAGTGGAGGACTCAGGAAATTTCGACCGCCTGGGGTTCTTTAACGTGCGCCTAAATCTAAGTACACGGGTGTTTTCGCATTTCGCCCCCATCGAAATGAGGCCGCCGTGGCCGGGATTCAATCCCGCGACCTTGTGCTCAGCAGCCTAACACCATAGCCACCGAGAGAGATAATCTTAGCATTTGATGTTTGCTGCCGACGATGACGATTCTGGTAGTGATCCCTAAACACGGCACGCAGCACACAGGCGCATAATGGGGGATGAACCAAGAGCCGGTTGTTTCTACAGTATATGGATAACAATAAATACAGGAACGAGAAGACGTTGGAAAAAAGATAAAACTGGGAAGGATAGAATGCTTTGTTGATGAGTAGTCAGATCACTGAATGGACAATGACGTTCAAAACAAAATAGAGTCTCTGCGAACTTCCCACATTTACCCACTCCACTCCACTCCACTCCACTCCGTCGTCCATTGTCATGCGTCCATGACATACCCAAGCAACAGTTCTCGCAAGATCTATCCATCGCGTTATATAGCGTTCTGCGCGGCTACCTGTGCACTGTTTGTGGAAGGAAAGTGATTGGTGGCCGGCGGCCTATTGCATCAACAACGCGATGCAGATTGATTGCCACGTATGAAGTACAGCGTGGAACGGTCTAATGCAAACCCTGCACTCAGCGCACGTTTCGCAACCGATCACCGCGTTTGTCGCGGCCGCCGCCGCTTCGCTCCCTACGCGCGCATTAAGCTCGTGATTGCTATGCGCTGACGTCGGGCCGCGTAACGACCCCGCACGTCAATCACAGTGACTCGCGGCCGCGAGCACTCAGCCAGCCGCTCTTCCGACAGCGCCGCCCCCGGCCCACGTAGGCGCGAAAGTAATTGAACGTGATGCGTTTCGTGTGTTTTGTTTTTATGCGTACATATATATTCGCGAACACGAGCGCGTGCGGCGAGTAGACAGCACGAGTTCTCGTTCAGCGCTCTCTGGGCGTGGACGCGTCAGATTAGGGCCAACTCGTAACTCGTGTCGGGAGAGCGTCTGCAGACGTCGTTCCACTCTGACGCCGCCTATACTGGGAAAAAAAACAATCAAGCTCTTTCCTTTCTCCTGCTTCGGTTACTGTCACCCCGAGCGACGTTCCTTTTCTTCTATATAGGAGGGCAAGCTGCGCATCGCGATCGACATAGGCTTGCGCAAAATTTAACACGCGTCGCAAGGAACGTTCCAGTACATGCCTGGTTCACAGTGTTCAGCGTTGGCAACACATTTTCTCAATACCAACATTTCCGATACCACTCGCGAAAGGTAACTATTTGGACATGACGATTCCTTTTCGGAACGCATGAAGACATGCGTCGTATCTTGCAGATTGCGTATGGCTGCAGAAAACATTGAAAGTAAGATGAAGAGAGTCGTTCGTATACATTACATTCACTCTCTCTCAAATAGACTTAAGACAGTAGGGAATTGACACGGGGTTAGCGTTGTGTTTAAGGCGGACAATAAATTAGGAAATATATGCGCTGTCATGCAGAGAAAGGAAGATCAGTTTAACTGGAAGAAAAAAGCGTGATAGCGATTTATGTAAATCATATCACGAAGCTCGCAAAATACAGTATGGGCGTAATCTAGCAACTTCCTTATAGATGTGGTCGCATTTTGTGACGGGCAGACAGGGCGCTGCATCGACGAGTGATTGATTGGACATACACGTTCGTTGAGCGCTGGAACACCATCAGACAATTCGTTACACTGTCGAAACAGCATGACGAGCTGGAGGTCGCGAGATGAGATTCATGCCACGGTGGCAAACGGCTGGGCTCAGATGAGGACATGCAAGTGCCTATACGTTTCTTTAGGAGCACGTTAAGTAACCCCAGGTAGGCAGAATACTGTGGAAGTCTATACTACCATGGTATCCATCAGCGTTCAGCTGCTCTTATATTTAGCAGGAGTATATCAGGCGGAGAGGTTGGTGACACGAGCTTTGTGCTACTTCATATCAGTCACGTGTGGGCTAAGGTCTTATAAGGGATGACATTTACTGAAATAAATACTGATAAACATAGAATAATCAAGAACTAAATGCCGGATGATGTGGTTGGCGTCAGACTTAAGAGCGAGCTTCAAAAGGATGAATAAAAGCCAAGTTAAAATACATGCGCGCTCAGTACCCTGCAAAAGAAAATAAGTTCGAACGCACATACGTACTATGAATATTTTGAAGCAAGATTGCACCTCATTAGGAAAAGAAAAAAATCCGCGCAGCATATCATACCCTCTTTCTAACGGTTGGAGAACACCATGGTTCATGAACAGTCCCTATAAAGAAAACGCTTAAACCGCAATTGTTTTTTTTATGATATCTTTTGCTGCGGACAACACAGAAATGCGCGCCCTTTCATACGGAAAGAACATGCCTGTCCGCGGCTCCTCAGGCATTAGTACAGTGCTCGGTGTGATACTAACCAAAGTCGCGGAAACATCGCGCGCGTGGAGACGCGTAAGTGGAGTTTCGGCGTTTCGATCCCTCCCGCGACGGGCGCTGTCTGCGCATGCTCGGATCGGCGCTTTCTCGCTGGCCATCTTCCGCCAGCGAACGCCCTATAGACGGCCGCGCGACCCAGATATCAAAGCAAGCTCGACGGAGAGACCCTGATAAGCGCCCAGCCTGCGGTACCCGGCGTGTAGTAGTAGTGTAGGGCTCATCTCCCGCGCAACGTTCCGGCATGAGCTCGAACTGCGAATTCTCCCGGCTGTTCTTATTTTTCTTCTCCGCCACAGCAGCAACGGGCGTAACCGCTATCCGCGAGAGCAGCGAAGTCGTTGATCTACGCGCTGCGTGCCCGAGGAGAGCGTGATTGGCTACTGTCAGCCGCTCGGGGGCCGCTGACGTCACGGCGAGGACGTGAGCGGAGAAAGGCTTAAGACGACGTGACGGGGCGGTTTGACGCGGACGTGAGGTGCCGCATAACGGGGACTATAGCGGCCCGCGATGAATTGCATCCGAAAGAAAGAAAGAACGAAAGGAAGACCAGAAAGAGGGACGCGAACAAGGCGCCAAATGGAAAAATGCGGAACGTTTCGAGCTGGGGGAAAGAAGAAAAAAAACGCTAAGAAAAGGTTCAGCTGGTAAAAGCTAGGTCAACCGGAAGAACAAGACAGTGAGCGCGCTCACGCGCGGAGTGATTGTTCGCCGAGTAAAATATAAATTGACCTCTCCAACAACCGACCCCTTTGCCGCCCCCACCCCCCTCCCCCGGCTACCTCCGGACAAGCGTGATGATTGCGTCGGCGAAATAAAATATAATCTGTCAGCGGCGGGGGAAAAAAAAGCGCTTAGTTGCAGCTGCGTATCACGAACCGAAACATGGAGGGGCAGAAAGAGTTGCGGATACGCATGGAATGAAAACCACCGGCTTACGTCTCCCACTGAAGCCCCAAGACATTCCGTTTTTTTTTTTTTCGAGAAAGCCTGGAATGGTTGCTGCATGGAACACATCAGCCGTATTTTGTCAGTCGAGCTTGCGTCATTCTTGGGCTGGAATTTCTTTTTCTTCTGGCAATAGGGGGAGGAAAGAAAAAAAGAAGGGCGCGTTGACACGCGAGCTACTCTTGAGAATGGTCGTTTCCTTTCTAAGCAGGAAAGCACACTTCCGGTTGCAGCAGGCAGGTCCGCCTGTTGATTGTTTCTGGCGCTTTGTCGGCTCGCTTTGTCCCATTCTCGTCGTGACCTGCAACGTTGTTGCGTAAACCCTGTGACAAATCACTTGCTCGTTTTGAACTGTCTCTTCCTTGTTCGAGTCCGCGCGTATCTCTTACTTTATTTCCTTTTTTTTTGCCAGACGCGGATTATTTTTCGCTATACGCCTGCTATGGTACAGTGATCACAATACCATGTGGCGCGACGGCGGTACAGCGATAAAGAATAATGAGAATTGTGTACGTCATAATCATGACTCGGGAAAAGAGAATAATATTGCCGGGGCGGGCATATGGGGCCCTTCACGAAGCACGCCTACATACTTTGGTGCCGGCTATAGCTGGCCCACGTGTAGATCTCCACACGAATAATGCGCACTATTTTGCAGCGATTTCGGTCCAAGTCCGTCACTGACGGGCTAAGGGGTCCTGCTGCTGATCGAGAGGTATGGGGTTCGAATACCATTTGCCGCTCGCTCATATACGGCGCAGCGCAGAAGCGCTTCGCTACAACATCCATTCTGCGAAACACCCATCAACCCCGCAGTATACTGATGCTTTAACCATCGCCAAATGTTATGCTATTTCTACCGACTTCTCATGAACTAAGACGTCTTGCGATTCTTGGGAAACTGTAGGTTACACGCCGGCAGCGGTGACTCAGTGGCTGCAGTTTTCTGCTCCTGAGCACGAGGTCACGGGTTCGACTCAGGGCGGAAGTGGCCCCAGCCACAGTTTTGATAGAGGTGCAGTTCAAGAACGTTGGAGTACCGTGTTTGGCGGGCACGTTAAGGCACCGCAGCTGATCAAACAAATACGGAGCTGCCCACTACAAGCGTCTTTCATAGCCTAGTGTCCCGTTGGGATGCTAAAATAAATAAATAAATAAATAAATAAATAAATAAAGCTAGTGTTGTTCTGAAAAGAGTAGATGTGGTGGCAAAGCCGCCTAACATTTTAAAATGTTAATGTTCTCGGACAAGCTTCCCTCGTGTGCGGCAATGGTTCTTTATTATGCCAATTTCCGGTACGCCTGTCCGGTCACTGGAGCACCCTGATTTCACCACTTATGCATGAAAAGTGTCCATACTGTGTTTACTTTATTGCGGGTCCTCTTGGCGTCAAAATGCTTTGTCATGGGCCAGATAGTGATTTTGGCGTGTCGTCTTGGAGTGGCGTCTAAATGTTGCGCAGCAGAACAGGCGAAAAAGTAAAGAGGCGAAATAATAATCTGTACGGAGATGTTGAGCCCCGTGCGCCATTTGTTATCTTAGCCGTGCTTGTTTCTGCGTTACACATAGAGGTGGTTCAGCAGCCATACCTTGCTGCTGCAGAGAATGGGTAGGATCGAGTGTTCTATTCGGGGCAACTGCGGCCACCTTTCAATAGGGGAAAAAAAAAACAAGCGGTCCAAGATAATTAAACGTTCATTGTTGTCCCGCCGAAGCGTAATAGCGGGAATCGTTCAGGTGGACCGCGCTACTGCGGCCGTATAGAAAGGCGACTACTGGTGTCCAACTGAACTGGCGTCCGCGCGCCTTTCTCTAAAGAATTCGCGGTTTCGCACCAAGACCATGCTCCGCAGTGCCCCCTCACCGCTTTGCACATTTACTTCTTTAGACCACTATCATCGAGCATCCAAAGCGATAGCAAGTAACCCCCGTATGCAGAAATGCAACTTAAGTCGAAGCCCATGCTTGACTTGATTTAGATGACGCCAGGCGTTAACGTGCCCAAAGACGCTCACTGCGTTTCCTTCGGTGCGTTCCCGATAGGCGTCACTCGGATCAAGTCAAGCATGGGCTTCAACTTAAGTTGCATTTCTGCATATGGGGCTAACTAGTGTCGCCCTCGAGCTCCTGCCACTGTGTGCGAACACGACGCGGACACTACGGACGACACGACACTACGGACGCGATGCAACTGCTGCCGCATACGCACGCTGGAACAGCGGCCTGCTGGTATATTAAAGAACGCTGGCTCGGTGAGGAACGCCGGCCGCGGTGTTATAGGCGTCGCATCTATAGTCCGTGACAAGGAGGAGGAGGAGGAACTAAAGAGAGAAGGCAGGGATGTTAACCAGAAATGCGTCTGGTTGGCTACCCTATACCCTGGGGGACGGGAAAGAGGGAATGGAAAGATAAGATAGAGAGACAGGAGGAAGGGAGAGAAAAGCCGAGGTGATATCGCGCACGCACGCGGAGTGCCTGAGCGAGTCAAAGGCGTTCACATAAGCCAGTCGCCTTCAAGAAAGACTGAAGTGCCTTCATAGCGCTGTGGGCCTACGAGCGATGGGGACGGTCTTCATGTAGCACCTGCACGGACAACGGCCGATCGTCCAGTCATCGTGATGCGGTAGATAATGTTTGTCTTTCCGACTGAAATCAATGACAATAGCTCAATAAATGCTCGATGTTCTCTTCCACGCAGCAGGCGTAGCGTGCTGCACAGTCACTCATTCCAATCAAATTAGCGTACGCCTTCGTGAAAACCACTCCCAACCACATGTGGCTGCAGCCGGTACAGAAGCGATGCCTCACGTCGGTGAAGCCCGGGTGGATGTCTACGCAAGAATTAAAGCAAGCTCCTCCCAAAAATACACAGTGCATCAGCCCTTCGCCTCTGGAAGAGAGCCGAGCCTGGTCGAGTCCGCTTACAGCTTAACGAATTTAATCCGCTAATGCAAATGCTATGCTAATTGGAAAATAAACGCTCGATGTTTCAAGCTAAAACGTTGGCTATGGCTGAGCAGTGAAATGAATATCTCCCATAAACTTCTACTTTGACGCTCAGGTTTTGCTTTGTAGCCAGTGACACAAAGTCCGGTCTGTACGGGGAAAGCACTTGTTTTGCACTCGCTCAACCGCTTGACGTAAACCTACGACCACTATATACAGCGCCGAGATCGGTTTGCGAGTCTCGTCTACTACAGCGCTAGCTACGTTTTGTGGTGCTTCCGCAACATCGCAGAACGATCTCGGCAGTCAAATAGAGCAGTGTACCCCAGAATGCGAAAACTACGAGTGACAATATGGGGTCATCTTGAAGAACAGTTGTTTAAACTCGGTGAAGCCGAGTTTCTTTGCCGCTGGTCTACGCGGTACGTAACCGTCTCCCGAGGCAAAGTCTTTCTACAGCCAGAATAATGGTCAATTATGTTACCTGAGTTCAGACTGTATCTGCGTGTGCCCCGAGTACCTTTCGTAAATTCGAGGCTGACAACAATGCTTTTGCGTGGATGCGGTAATGAGTTTTGTTGTTGTTGTTGTTGTGTGGCAAAGCCAGTGTCAAGAAGGCACCATTTATTATTTCATTTGTTAATCTGTTTTGTTTACATCAAGTATGATGTATTACATGTGATGTGCCTTATATTCTACTTTTCGTTCATACCACAGTTAATGTAAGCGTGCTTACGGCTGAACCAATTTTCTTGTCAGCTCTTTCATTTGCTGATCCGTTTCGTTTATATGAAGTATAATGTATTACATGTGCTATGCTTTCATCATCATCATCCTATTTTATGTCCACTGCAGGACTGCTATATTTTATATTGTACTTTACGTTCATACTACAGCTGTATGCGTGCCTACGGGTGAATACATTTTCTTGTTAGCTTCAGTAAGCTGGCCGAAAGAATGTTTGGAGCATCCATCATGCGGCCTTATGTGGCCACCACGGTAGCGACATCGAATTCCAAGTCTCCTCTACTACAGCGCTAGCTACGTTTTGAAGTGTTCCTCAACATTGCAGAACGACTTCGGCAATCAAACAAAACAATGTACCCAAGATGTGCGCAAACTAGCGCTGATAGTATCGGCTCATCCAGAAGAACAGCTATTCAAACTCGCTGAAGCTGAGATTCCTCGACACCAGTCCACTAGGTACCTGACCGTTTCTCGAGGCAAAATTTTCCTTCAGCCAGAATGTTGCCCAAATTCTGTTTGCGTGAGTAGATACTCTGTACTTGTGTGTGCCCCGGGTACCATTCATGAATTCGAGGCTGACAATATTTTTCTTGGATGTACATGGTAATAATGTCGTCTTTCTTTAAGTGGAAATGGCAAACCCAGTGTCAAGCAGTCATAGTTTACTGTTTTGTTTGCGCATCTAGTTTGTTTATATTAAGTACGATGAATTGCATCTGCGATAGGTTATATTGCGCTCTATATTCATACCACGGTTGTACGCGTGCCCAGGGCCAATACAGTTTCTTGTGATCCATGCAAATCGTGTTCGAGATGGACATCGTGCGTATAACCTTGTAGTTCTTAAGCTGTAACCGAGATGGTGCACGAGATGAGGCCAACGACAGACTGTCGGCGTTGAGAGTATTAGGTATTTTCAATTTGACACTAATACTGTTCGTTCCATTCAAACTTGCGTGCGCACCTCGGATAGGTGCACACAGATGCTTAGCAGGAACTCAATGTCCGTACGCACAACACTCGCGCCAGAAGAGAGAGAGAGAGAAACTTTATTTCACAACGACCCTTCGAGCCAGTTGTCGCTGTTGGAGTCCCTCTAAGTCGCAGGTGTCGATATTGAGTCCATTTGTTGGGCTCCAATAATGCGTTTCATATGGGCTACCAGCAGTGTCCATGCATGTAGGGCACAGCGCTTTGAGGTGGACTGGTCCAGTTCTCCCAGGAGTCTCATGCCAGCAGCGGAAGCCAGAATACGGTCGCTCCGCTGCCGACTAAATTGAGCAGAGTGTGGCATTGCGTCTACTTGGCCTCCTCATACCTGCGGCCAAATGCACTGCGCATATCTTGAGGCCTTCTAACCCTCCACACGTGGGCAACGCATGCGATGTCGATACCAAGGTAGCACGGCAGCGGCGGCACCAACGGCGCGAGCGAGCTTCGAATGTCCGCAGAATTGCTATCACAATAGAATAAGGAAGTCCGATATTCAGTAGGCCAGATGTTCTCTTTTTTTTTTTTCGGAAGCAGCGCGGAACATCAAGCGAGGTATGTTGATGGAGGGCGCCTTGGAAACTAGACGAGACCACGTCAGTTGTGCGGTGCCACTGTAATCGGTTGACCAAGACGGGCTGTCCACGGAAGGTTAACCCTAGCCGCCGGGAAATTGGGGTCTGAAGATAAAAAGAAAGGAAACGTGGCATTACCCCAACGAGTAAAAAAGAAATTTAATTAATTATGGTGTTTTACGTGCCAAAACAACTTTCTGATTATGAGGCACGCCGTAGTGGAGGACTCCGGAAATTTCGACCACCTGGGGTTCTTTAACGTGCACCTAAATCTAAGCACACGGGTGTTTTAGCATTTCGCCCCCATCGAAATGCGCCCGCCGTGGCCGGGATCAGAAGATATATAATAAAGAAGAGAGCAAAGAGAAAGGGTCGAGAGGCACAAGAAAAAGCAAAAAGTGACGGTCGATTTCCCCCGGTCGGGTGAGTGCGAGCGTGCGACGTACGTGAATGTAGGGTGGAATGGTTGCGTTGCCTCTGCCGAGGAGCCCTAAGGGTCCTAGCACTGGGCATTGGATCCCACCAGCAGTATTCCTTTTAACCACACGGCAAGGCGCAAGGGGGTCCACCCCTCATGGGCTCGGGTGTTCATGGAGTCGCAATGCACCCAACGCCTGCAGTCCGCAGACGCCCCTACATGGACGAATATTTATTGTAGGGTGTAGCTAACGTACCTTAAGTACAGTGCGAAAGAACGCGAGCGCCATGTTGGAGCAACTACGCGGCACGGAATAGCAGGTTAGTTCTCGACTTTCTGCCATTCCCAAGCTTGCATCAGGTAAATTAAGCACACTATACGTGTTTCCCAGTGCCTTAAGCCTGCGCTTATACAACACAAAGACCAGACCAGGTGCGTTAATAAAGACGACATCTGATTAGTTTTCGCAGGCAAGTATCACCTTCCTCGTTCCATTCGTGCAGTATTGAAAGGAGGCAGGGAGGCATCTAAGCACAATGAAGCAGTGGGCAATCAATATAACCTTACCGCTGCACTTTACACTTTTCCTTGTAAATTATCTTTTCAAATGTGATTAGTCATACTTAGGATGGCGATAAAAATGAGTCAAGGGAATGGCATGCACTCCCTTTTGAGGGAAGCACTGGCACGTTTCCTATAAAACGTTTAAAACGTCTAAATGCCCTTGTTGGTTGTCTTCGTAGCATAGATCTGCTTACCGTCTAAACAGCGTGCTCCAGCAAAACGCAGAAATATGGCCTCGATGAACGGAAAAATAATTTTAACTATTATGGTTCATTATAATGATTCATTATAACTAATCTATATATGATCTTGACCACTCCGCTAACACTTCGTCAACAAATTCTACTCTTAAGACTGTTAGAAATAGATGAAGCTTCGGTCTAACTGTAATAAGAAGGAAAATATTTGTATTGCTGATTTTAGTGCCAGCCGAATCGCATACGTCCTTAACGCGTTTGCAGAACCATTTTGTTTAGTTTATGACTGGTTCGACCAATACTGGTCACTTTTTTGAAAGTGTGTCAGATGAGCATATCGTTAAAAAGCGAATTAAGGCGTCGTCAATATTAGCGTAAAGAAATGCGGGGGATTTGGCTGTTGCAGACGGAAAATATTTGATCTCTGTTCCATGGCCATATTAGCATTATTATTTCGCAGGTTCCTTAAAAGACAGACATTGCGTATTGCAGGCGAGAACATACGGCGGCGCCATCTATCGAAAGCACCCAGTGGACGGTGACAAGATACGGCGCGCTCCGCATAGCTTGTCTGCCGACGCTCAAATGAAAAACCGCGCAGGCGCTCTCCTGGACTTGAAAGTACTTTCAGAGTGAGGGGTATTGTCCACTACCAAATTACTGGTTCTGCACAAACTGAAAGCACCAACCGCTTGACAGACTCCGTTTTTCATAAAGTACAATGAGATTTATGCGTATGTCGCGGCGTGGTCCACCGTGCCGGCTTCTTGCGCGAAAGAAGCATTCGTTAGGAGAATAAGATATAAACTATGCTCGTGTTGGACGCTGTCTGTAAAACCGAAGCCCATGATTAATTTACGCGGTCTCGCAGCTAATGATTGTGCATGTGTTTATGCACGTCAGTGTGTGATGTTTCTCTTTCACTGCGCGCTGTACTGTTTGTGTCTGTTGGCTCCTTACTTCTTGCTTATTTTTGTTGTTCCGAGGGAATTTTCTTTTAATCGTAAGTGCGAAAGATAAAGTAGGTCGGCCTGCACAGGGGCAATACATGAAGTGGTACAGATTACTTTCACGACAACTTGTAATTTCTGTACAAGGATCGAACAAAGTTCGCGGCGGCGGTTGTGGATCATCAGGGCAAATTCACCAACTGCGCCACGGTCTACACTAGCAAACCTGAAGTCGCTGAACAAGTTGCCATTGCATTGGCACTAACAGACGATAGATTCACAGAAATATACAGTGACTCGAAAACAGCTATTAGAGCTTTCAATAGGGGAAAGATTGCCCCACAGGCTGCTAGAATAATTAATCAAATGCAAACAAGTGTTACACGTTACATTTATTGGTTCCCGGCACACCTTGGTTCACTTGAGGACATTCCTGTCAATACAAATGAATCGGCCAACAGCATCGCCCGCGACCTTACAGACTGGGCCGCTTTTACATATTGTTTTGATTCTGCTGGATTGGAGAACCTACAGAGAGATACGCTCATTACATACAATGAAATTACAAAACATTACTACATGGAAAGGAGGGAGTTTCCACCCCCTCACTATAGGCTAAACAGAGCACAAGCAGTTACACTTAGGCAATTACAAGCACAGTCTTATTATTCACCTGCAAAAATAAAGGAATGGTATGACATTATAGACATGAATATTTTATGCAAAGCATGCGAAAAGGAGATATGCACGCTTGAACATCTGCTCTGGGAGTGTGGGTCGCTCGGCCCTGGCATTTCCCGGAATCGGTTTTTAGGAATGATCAGATCTTCAGATCATATCCCTCAAGTCCTGGCTGTCCAGTACGCCCGTGATAGGGCTAGGAGGCTTGACTTCCCGGTCCCGACATGGGACTAGCCAGGCAGGTGGCAACACCTTGTACAGGACTAGAATAAAGTTTTTTCCTCCTCCTCCTCCTCCTCCTCCTCCTCTGTGTCGCTAAAAAAAAAATTGTGCACTACTAAACTTTTTAATGTATTCATTTCTTGAAATTAAGAAGTTTCAGCCGCATACTGTTGCAGTCATATTTGCTTAACAGAAATCGTTAGGCTTGCATAACTTTCGACATATTCCTTCCCAAAATGAGCTAAAATATGCGCTGGCGTTGGAGTACTTCATCGCGGACCCTTATAAAGCACCAATGCCTTTCGTACAACATTTTGGAAATAGATATGACAGAAGTGGCGCTAGTTTTGGGATTTGTGCTAAGCAACTGCTGAATTTCACGATTACAGCGCGTAACACATGTTGAATAATTTAGAAGTGAATTAGAAACTATGTTTAATTAACTAGCAATACATTTTCAGTGATGGTGGAAGTAATGTCCACGTCTTCAGATAATCATCTTGCAGACGGTCAATTGCACTTCCGCAGGCAATGCCTATAGGAAAAAGAAAGAAAAAGATTTGTTCTCTTCAAGAAGATACATGAAACATGGTCTATATCAAAGACATGTGAATTGGATATGATTGGTACAAGATAATTGCAAAATAAGCGAGAAAAGTCACAAAACAAAGAGGTTACGGGACAAAGCTCAGTTCTGCCCGCTCGCGTCCCGTATTGTGCGCAGATTTCTTTCTCTCTTTCTTCGTCTTGCACGCGTTGTATTATGTGCGCATTTAGGCGACAGCATATGAGCGCTTTACAGGACTCAAATAATTGTTCATCGATAGCTTCCTGGAGCTTTTGGGACGTGCTTTCAGTATGCAACTATAGAAGATAAGTCATGCTCGCGGACATGTCATAGAAATGGATTGGATTATAGAGTTTAACGTGCCAAAACCACGATTTGATTGTGAGGCATGCCGTGGTGGGGGACTCCGGATTACTTTTGACTACCAGGGTATCTTTAACGTGCCCCAATGCACGGGACAAGGGCGTTCTTGCTTTCCGTCCCCATCGAAATGCGGCGGTCGCGGCCGGGATTCGCTCCCGCGACCTTGTAGCAGCGCAACACCACAGCCGCTAAGCCACCGTGCCGGGTACGTGTCATAGCTATTCGTAGCAACCCAACGTTTCTGTGAATCCTTCAATGTCTCATTATTTATCATAGCTGGGCTGCGAACCGCAGCGCGGCAGAGACTCACATGGCGTGGTTGAAATCGGAGGACATCTATGCACTTCTTATCAGCAGTGAACGCGAAAGCACTACTGTCCAATTGAACGCCGCTCAGTGGTCATTCGAGCTTTGCGCTGCGTCTAATATGCGACAGCGGTACGTGCTGCCCGAGACAGCAAGCAGCAGCAAGCAGCCTGCGGTGCCAACGCCGCATGCCACCACAGCCCTGCGCGTCCAGTGACGAGGAAGTAGCAGCGGCCACCAAGGCCCGCGCGCGCAGCAACTAGGCCCTGTGGGGTTGATAGATAGATAGATAGATAGATAGATAGATAGATAGATAGATAGATAGATAGATAGATAGATAGATAGATAGATAGATAGATAGATAGATAGATAGATAGATAGATAGATAGATAGATAGATAGATAGATAGATAGATAGATAGATAGATAGATAGATAGATAGATAGATAGATAGATAGATAGATAGATAGATAGATAGATAGATAGATAGATAGATAGATAGATAGATAGATAGATAGATAGATAGATAGATAGATAGATAGATAGATAGATAGATAGATAGATAGATAGATAGATAGATAGATAGATAGATAGATAGATAGATAGATGTACGAGCCACGCCCCAGCTTACAAGAGCAACAGAGAGGGTGACGTGGCGTCGCTGCAATCCCCTCACCTTTTTCCGCTTTTCACCTGCTAACACATGTTAACGCCGGTTAACATAGGTTAACAAACGTTATCGCTCGGTGCAAGTCGCACCTGTATAAGAACATTCTGAATTCTTGTAGCCGATTCCGTCTGTTGTCTGTGTTGTCGTCGAACCTATTGTAATCAGATTAGATGTGCGACGCGACGCGTGTTACACTTTGCAGAACTTGCCCGCGTGCCAGCAATTACGCTGCAGTGCTCGATCACTAGCCGACGTGTCTGTGCCGCCGATTTCGGCTAGTGTGCTCGCCGCTATCGTTGTACTGACTGTTACTTGTTTTGCGGGGCACAGGTTCGCCCAATGAACAGTTACCCCTGTACTCTAAAGCGCTCCTCCGCTGAACTCTCTACCTTGATTGGATGATGCTGTTGATGATGATGATTATGATTATGATGATTATGATTGACTAGACATTGCCCTTGAAACGGCTATGCTGTACAAGTTTTACAGCGAATCTGTTAGCCTCTAGTTGCTCGGAATTTTTTTGCGTCCAGATGCGCGGTCTTGCTCGTATACGAAAGAAACGGCAGTTGGAAGGTTCTGTGTTTGAATTCCCGTCTAAGAAATAATGTTTTCTCGTACATTCGAATCACAATCCCATCCTATCACATCTGTAGGTTGTCCGTAAATTGCACCTTACGAATTTTCGGACTCATTTTACCCTAAGAAATTGAATTAGTTCAATAACGTACTTGCGCTAGGCGTGGGCCCTTCCAAGATGAGGTGTGGGCGTGACGTACGCCGCTTGTGGTGGTAGCGACGTGCAACGTCGGCAACAGCGTCGCTGGTTCATCTCCATTCACGGAGTGTAATGAAGGCAGATTTTTTCATTCAAGCAATTTTGTATGCATGAATGAATGAATGAATGAATGAATGAATGCTATGAGCGGCCCCTTTGAACAGGGTGGTGAGTTGCGCCACGAAGCTCTCGGTAATATATAACAATAGCAATATATATATATATATATATATATATATATATATATATATATATATATATATATATATATATATATATATATATATATATATATATATAATAAGAGTAAGAGTGACGTATTGCCTAATTTCCTTCCTATATTAAAAGAAGACATGAAGAAGTGGCATCACCAAACTGTGAGTACCTTGTTTTTCGTGCGCCTCCGTTGTTTGTCGTTTCCCTACTTTTATACCCTACTTCCAATACCCCGTCACTAGCCTCGATTGCGGACATGCTTGCTTTCCCCCAGCTCTCACTGAACACGGGGGTTGCAGGGAGGCCAGAGGTGCCTAAATCGACTGCTGGGCCGATATCTTCACATTCCAATAAAACATGCTCCATTGTTTCCTCAGCTTTACCGCAGCAAGCACATGCTTCTTCTCCCTTGTTGTATTTCTGAAGCTAATGACAGCACCGCCCCTGGGCAGAAATTACAAGTGCTCTTCATTGATGCTCCACGGAAATTCTTGAGAAGAGTTGCGCATTTTCAGTTGAGGGATGGCGCTCTGTTCAAGTCGGTGAAGGGGGGGGGGGGTAGCTTCGAGTCGCGGAATGTTTGTGTTGAATACGGGGCTAGTATCGTGACTTGCCTTTTGGCGCTGCGGCTGCTCGCCGTCACTGCAACGTGTCAACATAGTTCAATAATTATAAGAAACAAAAACAAACTTGCTCTTTTCATTTCTTGCAATGACAATAAAAGGCGCACTCGATTGATGATTTATACTGTGTCGCTCTTTTAATTAACCGGATGAGTTTACGTGCTAAAGAAATATTTTCATTAAAGCAGCGCAGGTTCCTTGAACAGCTGGCAGGCTTGTGATATATGACCTATGACAAACACTTATCTCTCCGTGACAATCATTCGAAATTTTCTATTTCTGTTTGTATAAGCTTTGTTGAAAAAGGCTTTTTTTATACACACCAGCACGACCATAAGCCATCGAATTTGCCCTGATAAGAGTTTTTGCTGATGTGCCTGCGTGTTCGTCAGGGGCGTCCACCTCTCACGCCATGGTGCCCACAACGTCGTGGGCTCCCTTGAAGGCCCAAGTCTTCGTTGCTGTTGTCCCTACGGCGAATGGTCCAGAGACCGTCGTCGACGCGACGGCCTCAACAGTTGTCCTCTCTGAGGTCTACTGCGTTCAGCACATGGGAGGGCTCAGCTTCAAAGTCACCATCAAGAGCATTGCTTCCATGACTCTACACGTCGATGCTGGCTGCCTTTTCATCGGTGGCGAGTGTTGTCCTATCGTTCCCGTCGGCCCGCAGGTCACCAACGTAACCTGCGTCTGTTTGCCGTCTTTCGTTCTGAACGATCGTCCTCGTCCAGGCACTATCACTATACGGCAAGGTTCTATCTATCAACGCTGGCCTTATGAGCGGACGACGAGGCATGCTCACGGGCACCTGCTTCGCTCGGATAGAAATGAGCACCACAACTCCTGTCATCATTTACCTGCGAGTCTCTGGTAATCATGTCACGTTTAACTACCGCAGCTTGCAATGCGTGCATCGTAGATGCGGCTCCAGCGACCACTACCGTGCACAGTGCACCGCGGCGTTCCGTGGCCGTTGTGCTATCCATGACCCCGAAATCGACGGGCGTGACCATCCTTGCCGGCGTTGCGGGGACGGTCACCCTATGGTCGCATGCCCTGTGCGACGTACATACTCATACTCTGCTACTGCACCCTTTCCCCCCTTACCGTCGGCGTCAGCTGCGGTAGCGACTGCGCGTGATGCCGTAACCAAAGACATTGCCCTGACACCTCATCAACCAGCGTCGGCAAATGACAAACAACAAACATACAGCTCGGGCAATCACAATACGCCATGTTTGCTGACCTCCCAAGCAGCGAAGGACACGCATGTTGTGACCGATACGCCTCCACTTCGGCTACTGCCATCATTCTTCCTGATTGCACCGAGGTTTTAAACATGGCTCAAACACCTGACCCAAGGATTTCTACGCTCTACGCCCCATCCGATTTGGGACTTTTCAGCAAAAGCCACTGCACCGTTGCATCTGAATGAGCCCACGGCTCCCGATGTTGTCGGCGGCGATGATATCAATCCCGCAGCCCTACCACTACCGACATCATCAACAGAAAACAGCTTCAGCCTCGGAGTTAATAGCAGCGTTAGACTCTCGCCACGCCTGGATGGACTCGACGTAGAAATGGCGGCCCGACGAGACGTAAAGCGTGCCCATGCATCAGCCTCTGGCTCTGACGGCGCCCCGAATCACCTCGCCGAGTTACAGCGCGACCAAAAGAACCTCAGCCTTCTTCGACAGGGTCAATGAAGTGACGTGTGTAGAGCATGTCTCCTGGATTTGTTCCCAGGGCGCCGACTTGAACAACACGACCAGGTCAGTTTGGTGACACTTTCAATTAAATATGGTGACACCCTGAATATTATTTCATTAAATGAACCCACAGGGGTTCCAAAGGCCTATAAAACAAGCCGAAATTACCAGCGTGGCCGGCGCTAAACATGGTGACATTCTGTGTTTGCAAAAAACAAATTTTGTCACCATTGGACATGTTCTTGCTTATAAACGCACTTTCAACCTAGACTTTTTTTTTCCTGACATCCCGCTCTAGTGGAGTCGGTATTATTATTTCCAACAAAGCTCTCTTGCGAGATCATCATATTCTTATGATGGGACAGGCCGGATATTGGCATTTGATTGTGTACAATATTAATTTAGGTTATGGATTTTGTGCATTTATGGGCCCGCTTAAGCCACTAAGTCCAGTGTTTTCTTTCGTGACCTGGATGTGTATTTACTGGACAGTCGTCACGTGGTTCTTGTTGGCGATTTTAACTGCGTTTTAGACACGCGAGCAGATGCGCAAGGCACGGGCTGGGGTCGCCCTGATTGGAACGCATGGGAGCTACATCGCCTAGTACAGCAGTTTTCGATGCTGGATACATATAGACTTTTTCATGCTTCTTCATTTGTCTGAACGAGGTCATGAGGCGCGTCGTTAAGCAGGTTATACCATGCATATGTGCCAAGGAATTTAGCTATGTCTCCCAATCTGATGTGAAAACTTTACCTTGATCTCCTGTTTACATTTCTAATCACAGACCTGTCATGCTTGAAGTTTTGCTTCCCTGCTTCCTCATCACTAAAAGCATGGCGTCTATACAACCGCCTTCTACATGATGCCCGCTCGCGCTCTTGTTTGTCAAGAGACTTGCACGCCTCTCTTTCTAGATCTAACCCAGAGTCATGGGTGCGCTCAAGGTACAGTGGCGTCTGCATTGTTCAGTTGAAAGTCGTGCACTCAGGCAAACATGCTAAGCAAGATCTACCCCACGCAGTACGAGAGCAAGTGCCCATGGTGTGGAGACAAACCAACCCTATACCATACCACATGGGCTTGCCAGAAAACAGAAGGGCTAGCCATAATAAAAAACCCGAGTGCGGAACAGTGGGAGAGGATGCTATCCAGCGACATCCTGAAAGTCCAAGAAGGACTAGTAAGGCGTGCACGCAGGGCAGCTACCCTCAGCGGAGCCCTGGACTAGGGGAACCGACCCTGGAGAGAAGATGGAAGACTCCATCTGATGCCGCAAACATCACTGCAAAATAGAGCAAATAAACATTTTTTTCATCATCAGACGAAGTATGTCAGAAAAACCAGCGGATACTGCCACGAAGGTCCGTATTGCCCTTCGGGACAATCAACTGATTCCGCTGATCATTCATTGCAGCGTGAGCTACAAAAACGTTTCCAACGCCTCATCGCAGCGTCGTTTTTGTCAGCTGCTGCTTGGCGATGCAGACGTAATCCATGTGCATATCCTGAAGTTTTGCGCTTCGCAAGAAACTCGCGTTTTAGACAGCCGAACGCATTCGGTTCGGCGACTCCAAGAGCACTTCCTGTTCCGTCGCTTCCTGCGTGCGATTATTCGCTCTTTCTAACGCCTTTTGAAAACATGGCGCGTACGACTGTACAAATAGACCCTGGTTCTCGAGGATATCGTACAAAGGTTAGTGGGCTACCTCAGGTTCCACCTGAGGTAGGTGACCATCTTTGTGTACGACCACCAGCTGATGAGGTGAAGGCAGCATTATCTTCCATGAAGCGCGGCTCTACCCCAAGGCCGGACGGGTTACCCGTTGAGTTTCACCTAACGTTCTGGGAAGATATTGGTGCCACGTTCCTATCTCTTATCAGCCGCTGCTTTGAGAACTTTGAATTCCCTGCTAGCTTTCGCGACGGTCGTATTGTGCTGATACCAAAGCAAGATCCATGATCAGTTCGTCAAGAGGAATAGAGGCCAATCAGGCTTCTCAGTGCTGACTACAAAATCTTCACAGTTATTGTCCCTTGAGGCTTGGGAAGCCTGATGCCTTCATTAATAGGACACCACCAGGCATGCTCTGTCCCTGGCAGAGACATACACATTCTCTCGTTCTTTTCGCGTGACATAATGACGTACACGCTGAACAGGTCAGCATGAGGTCTTTTGTTTTCAGTAGATATTTAATGTGCTGACCTCGTTCGGCTTTTCATTCAATTTTGTTGAACTTATTAGGAATGTCTATTCAAATATCCGAAGTACATTATTTCTTGATTGTCATGAAAATGCATCATTTTCAGTCACTCTTGGTGTTCGTCGGGGGTACCGTCTGTCCCCAGTACTCTTTGTGCTCAGCCTGGATCCATTTGCACGCTCGGTACTGAGACCCCCTTACGTGCGCGGTCTCCCATTACTCGGATGCGGCGTTGTGAAGGCGACAGCCTCCGCCGATGACATCACATTGTATCTCAGGAACACCTTATACCGTAGCCTTGGAATTTTCACTGATGACGGAAATAATTTAGGTGCTGCGTAGAACTTTTGAAAATGGCGTTGTTTGTTCATTGGTTCCCCACATACACGCCTAAGTCCTCTGTTCCGTCTTCAAAAGAGCGATTCTATTCGCCTTTTAGGCCTCGATTACACCTGTGCGTGCATATCAAACTCTGTGTGGCTCTTAATTCTTTATGTAAGGCGGAACATTCAGGATCTTCAAGGGTATGATTTACCCTTATTAAAAAGGCGGTACTTGGCACAGTCTGTATTTTGCGGCCGTGTGTGGTACGTTTGTCACGTTTTTACAACCACCATAACTGGTTACTAAGTCATTGCAGACCCTTCTTGGTTCCTTCTTCTGGTCGGGCAGTACAGAATTCGTCAGTCGCGCGGCGCTTGGGCAACCACGTTCTCGCGGTGGGTTCGTGTAGCTATCCGTGTCTGTCTGCTGCCGGCTGCTTGCTCTGCGATTTCTGCTCCGCCTGTTACAGCGTGATCAGTGTCCCGCTCGTGAACTCGCCTACTGTTTGCTTGGCACAAAAATTCGGTACATGCTACCGGGCATACACTTAAAGCGTGGACCACAGGTGTAAAAAGCATTTGCATTTTACTCTACGGCCGTGGTATTTTATCGCCACGTACAACAGGTATGTCTTGATGTAGACGTTCTCGTAAACCGTGTTATGGATATAATGTCAGCCTTACTGCTTCCTGTAGTTCACCCAGCGCGCGGCGCACACTCCAATATTGCGTCATGGGGTGCGATAACGACGTCACTTCTGCCTGGCCACTGTTCCGAAGCCGGTTACTCGAACCTCGACCGGCGTTACTATTGGGTAGCGTGGCGTTGTCGGCAGGCTGCAACCGTCCGGCAAACCATGGCGACCAGACTGGGAAGAGACGATTTCTAGTGCGAAACTTGCACCGTTTATTCAGTGGTTGGGGAAGGATACAGAAGAAGAGAATAGAATGAAGGAAAAATACATTGCGGAGCCGCTTAAGTACGCCCGTTAAAATCGTAGGCTGGATCTTGCTCACGTCAGCGTCACACGACATGCACAGAGTCTGGTCGGGGATGGGCGGCTGATCCTTTCTCCTAGGTGACGTTGCACGTGCTTGCCTCCTCTGGCGGCAACCCGCGGGTCCTGTTTCGTTCGCGGAAAGAGTCTCTCCTAGAGTCGGACAGCTCGCAGAAAGGGTGCTCCCATGAGTTGCACAGTTTGTGAAAAGGGTTCTCTCCTAGAGTCGTACAGTTCGTGAAAAGGGTTCTCCCCTAGAGTCGCACACACACAAAGGGGCGACTGCTAGACCGGCAACCACTCGAGACAACCATAGCAAATTAGGGCTCCATCCTCCATTTTGATTAGGTATGGTCTTTGAGCATCCTCTTTGCACGGAATATTACACGCCAATCGTAACACCCCTACGCGACTTCATGTGGCGTCTAGGGTGGCAAGTGCTCCCAACGCGTGCGAGACTAGAGCGGTGGGGCATCGTCTCATCTTCGCTTTGTCCCAATTGCCCCCTTTTAGAATCCAACAAGCATGTGCTGGTGCAATGCGTCGCTTCTAGGGTATTTTGGAGGGCCGTGCATGCTGGTTTCTGTGGCCTTGGAGTTAACCGCTTTATTACATCTGGTCGCTGCTCACGTGGCCGCTTTGCGCGACTATTAATTGCGGCGGGGGCCTTTTGTCTATGGCGTAACCGGTGCGAGGGAATTGCCGCGGGACATCGTCGCCGCGCAGTGTTTAGGCTCCTGGAGAGACTGAATTTTGAGCTACTGTCGCTTCTGTCAGAGTAGTTGTTCTTTCTTGGGGAACACGAGTTCCTTCGACAGCGGTCATGCCGTTTCCTGTCAGCGGACGATGGACGCGTATGGCTTAATTTTCGACAAGCCTGGTTCTTGTAGCCGGGCCATCAAGAGTAATCAATGAATATACATGCATGCAGGTGCCCGTGATTTCTGTGCGCTCTCAGATGCATGATCATCTTTGTATATACAGCGCGCAAAGCATCACTACAATACTATATAAAGACACATCATCATTGTACGTAACCATTGTGTGCACTGTATATATTGAACATCATTTTGTGTAATGTGACAATTAGTTTATGTGTAGCTGTGCGTTTCCTTTAGTCTATGTAGTTATATGTTAGTGAGTGTAGACTCAGACACTTCTTTCAAAACGTGCCATGCATATAGTGCTTCGTACTTTGTGCATGCTATCTTCCCTGTGGAATTGTACCGTGATTGTGACTCAGTGGTCGTATCCTCTCTTGTTGAAATAAGGTTTTTCTAAACAAATTTAAATAGCATAGAAGGAATCGTGCTGTTACTGCAACTTCGTTTATGTCCGTCAAGAAGGCGTAAAAGGTACTGCAGTTCCCTCCATCAATACCCAGGCGAGAGCAGGAATATAATTATAGAAACTGCGTTGTCATCAGAGACATCACAGAGGACATGTAGTGGTGCGTTCAAACTCCTCAGATGGTGCTAAAACTGTACCCGGTAGGAACACGTTGGCATGACGTAGCAGGCACTGTTTGGCGAAATGATCAGTGCCCGTGGCAGCTACAAAGGACACGGTAAGAAACGCCGGCGGCGGCACTGTAGCCATCGCATCTCGATAGCGTACGAGATGAAACCAACGGCAAGTTAACTGTCGGTATTCCCAGCGAAATTTTAGATAACACTTGCTTGACGTTTACTGTGCGTTCCGCTCAGGGCAGCGTGCATACGCAGCAGCTCACTGAGGCCGCTATAGTGTGGCTAAAGTGTGTCTGTGGCGCACCACGGGTGTGCCAGCAGCGGAAGGCAGGACGCTGCTCTGGCTCGACCATTTTCCCGCGGTCGACGGCGTATGCGCCGGTTAGAGGGTCTCTCAAAGACGCGGTATGCGTTTGGCAGTAAAGAGTACGAATCGAAGTGGACGCACCATCCGTCGATGGTGCTCAAACGGCTCGATGCATGGCTGGTGGCTGGTGAGACACTGTGAACTGGTGCGCGTGCAGGCGATAGTGAGACGGCACGACAACGGCGACGGCGCTAATGCGCCTCAAGACTCCGTGTAATTTAGATCGCAATAAAAGAAGGCAAAGAAAATTTGCAGCCATTCCAGTATATGAATGTGGGCTTCCAGCGGAGCTGTAAAATAGACAAAGCACACGACTGAGTGTAAAAGGTTGCCTATTCTGAAGCTTTTCCCTTCCGCCTCTGTAGAATATGCTGTAGAATATGCTGCTGTACAGAATGCCCCTCCAGGAGTCCTCACTACACGTGACCTTCCCATAGGACTGCCACAACACAACTCAGTTGCTAGGCAGGTTCTTCTTTTACATTTACGTACGAAAGTGCAGTTAGGTCACTCCTTGCTTCGTATGCTACAGTTGCCGCTTCCCGGCCACTGCAGATTATGCAACCGTAATCTCTACCGGGAAACGCTTGCGGCGAACGCTATGCGCGAAGGCGAGCTTTCTGGTTCTCTTTTTTCCCTGTCTGCCGCATGGACGGCACCGCGGCTGCCGCAGATGCGCGAAGGCGAGCGCCATCTGCTGGTCACGACCGAGATAGAGGAGTAGAGGCCTGATTGCCTGTCCTCTCACCTCATATTGCACGTGCTTGATCACGTGAGCTCCGAGATTGAATGCGGTGGAAGACAGCAGGCATCAAGCGACTTTTCTCGGCTCACCGTCGCACCCTCAGGATATAGCGTTGAGGGCACGACCTTATTGCACTTGGACTTTATCCAGTATATCACGGTTACATCAACGCCGACGACAAAAATTCGCCTGCAGTGTAAATGAACTTGCTCTCGCAATAAAAGTTAGGCGCACCCCGGTGAGTGCTATCGCGCGGCGCTTTCAATGTGCTCGCTTCTGCAATGCACGCCACAGTGGGGAGCTTTCGCATTGTCAACTCAGAACTTAATTTTCACACTTCGAGTTGCCTTACAAGGTTGGAGCGTACTTCTTCCCTGAACAAAAGTATGTAGGGTACGTATACCGCGTTAAAGACGATTTTAATGCGTAAGCATTCTTCGGCGAGTGCCTGAGCAAAATCTACCTGTCACGCGAGAAGTGCAGTGCCTTGTATCTGCGAAATTAAAACAGTGAATCGTTATAATAGGGCAAATGTAGATGATTGGCAGCTTTATAAGCGATAAGTAACGATTTAAAAAAAAATGCTGTTCAGATAGAATACCCATATTCTCATATATATATATATATATATATATATATATATATATATATATATATATATATATATATATATATATATTAGGCAAAGAGGGTTTCTTCAGGCTACCTTTCAAACGTAAAGAACTTGAGTGGTGCTACAAGGTAAACAGAACAAGTATTTAATTTCGACAGTTTCGATCCGTGGACCGATCTTCGTCAGGGTTATCAGGGTTTGTAAACCCTGACGAAGATCGGTCCACCGATCGAAACTGTCGAAATTAAATACTTGTTCTGTTTACCTTGTAGCACTACTCAAGTTCTTTATATATATATATATATATATATATATATATATATATATATATATATATATATAGTACATAGAAAATACATGGGGGAGCCTGTAGTAGGGGTGGACCAAATGAAATTGGGGGGTGGGCTAAATGCATTTTGGGGTTGGCCAACTGTAATTTGGGGCTAGGCAAACTTTAAATTTGGAGGTGGGCCAACTTGAAACTTGATGGTTAGCCAACTTCTAGTTTTGCGGTGGGCCAAATTGAAATTTGGGCGCGGGCGAACCGAAATTTGAGGGTTAGCCAACTTGAAATTGGGGGGTATGCTTACGAATACTTAGACAACTGCAGTGGAGTCCCTGCATACTTTCTTTTTCTCCTCTGATGAAGTCACTTATGTGTAACAAGCAAGTTTGTTCGATGGCTTGTGTCAAGTTTTGTGCGTCTGCGCGCTTATAGAGGGTGAATTAAATCCGCTTTAAATTTGCGTAGCAGTTCTTTCGAGCTAAATCATGTTATTTGATCTTGGAACACCGCAGCTAGTGCCTTGATCGCAACGAGAGTGCTATCAGCCTTCCTCCGAGACACTGGCTTAAACCAGACGTTTGTTGCCGGTTAAGGTTTGTGCTTGTTGCTTTTGTATGTTGTGAGCGTGTGTCTTTTTTTAGAGGGCGTAATTTCATGCATCGCCTTTGTCGTCCCGGGTGGAATGGTGGGCGTATGTCCAGACAATGGTCTGCAGCACACATTAAATCATATGTCGCTTTCTCTCTCCTGTGTCTTTAAACAAGCCCGTAAATGATAAGCTCATGTGCACCTTATTCTTCTCTCAATCGTGATTCTCTGATAGAGTCATACACTTATTAAACGATGTACTTTGTAAGAGAAGTAAAGATCATCCAGTGACGAGGAGCTCTTCTCTCCTAATAATAAAGGAAACTTCTTTGTGTATACTTATTACGCGTTATTTTTCTCCGAAGACATAACTGTAGGCAAGTTGTCGGTAGTGGCTGACGAGTCGACAAAGTGACTGTGGTCAAAATGTGCTCTGATCTCACTGAAACAAGCAATTACAATTTTTCTTCTTGTTGTTGCTTTTTTTTCAGTGCTATGAGAGGATGACAGAAGCGGCCAGGTATGGATAGACGTCGCAAATGTCGTGAGTATGCTTTACCATCTCGTTTGCGGAAAGCGTAGAGACCAACGCGTTGTGTGTCATTTACCACGGCCGTATTGAGTATTGCGCCGCAGAAACGCCTCTCCTACGAGCCACTCCATTTAAGCTAGTCAAAGAAAGGGGGAAAAAATATGTAGCGGTCGAGTCCCTTTCGCGAGAGGGTACTTTCTGCCTTTTTTTGCTGTTTCTTGCCGTGTAATCACCTACTGTGTTCAGGCAAAATTTTCACTCACGTCAGGAATGAATATCCCTTTCCCTCGCTGAACTAGGGCAACTTTGTTAGCACGTGTACTGGTCAACCTAAAGAGCCACTGCTTTCTTCACCACATAAAAACGAGATACGTTCCAGAAAAAAAAAAGAGAGAAAACTATGAAGCGCGTAACGCACGGATCTAGAGCAGCGAACGCAGCGTCTCGAAGGCGCCCCTTCCAGGCATTTCTACGCGGCAGCATGTGGTTAGCTCACGTGATCACCGAAATAGAAGCCACGCGAAGCCAGAGTAGGCAAATGGCAAGAACAAATCGCCATGAGGTAACAATGCACGCGCTTAAGCGGCGAAGAGCCGGGAAAGGAAAGCCAACGCGCCGGTGCCGTGCCTTTCCGAGGTTCCCGCGCCGGCCAGCCGGGCGGTCCGGCCGGAGAAAACAGAGCGAATGTTACGCGCTGTTATGAAGCACGTCTTCTCGTTCCGACCGCCCGCCCACATGCGAGCGCGCGCGCGTGTAGTCCGGGGGCCAAAGAAGAGCCGACGTTTCGGATGCATGTTCAGCCACCAGAAGAAGGGGGGCGGTGTCACGCTTGAGATGAACGACCTTGTTTCGGCGACAGAAGGAGCACGCCCCCTCCCCCTCCCCTCCCATGCTCGCAGATGCACGTTTCCGTCTTTCCGCATCACAGACCACAATGGCTTGCTTAACGTCGCGTGAGCACCAGAACGCAAGAATAGCAAAACGAGGGCCAAGTTTTCGGGAGCGCTCCTTTACAGAACGTCCTTTACAAACTCTCCTAACGTTGCGTACGCGCAGCGCGCGCGTGCATGCGAAGGATTGTAGTTACGAAGCGTACACATTGCGGTTGGTGGTTCGCACGAGGCTCTAATTTTTTTCGCAGTGGTTTAGATTGGCGATATGTGCCATAAACAGCAGCAGCAGTGACCTTGATCTGATCGGTGCGAGGCCCGAAATGACTTGTGCGTATCTGCTCTGGTTGCTCGGGTGATCAGATCAGTTTGAGAACAAGAACTGGTATCGCATATAGCCCGGACTGGATCGTACGAGCATGCGCTCTTCGTAGGAGATGAGTTACCAACAAGCCGAGATCTTATCGCTTTCAGACAATCACATCATTCATGAATCTGTAGCTACAGTCAGACAATGCCAAGAATCTAGTTTTCTTTCATCAATTCTAAAAATTTCCCCAGCCCTGTTCCCTTTGCTTTCTGACGCGAAGATAGCCGCGTAACTACTGCTTAACCGAAGTTTCCATCAACCGACTTGCAGGATAATTAACCTGCTAAAATTGCTTCTAGTTGCTCATAATATGTGCATTCGGTCATGCTGGATCATATAACGAGGTGCCGCACACTGTTTGACGCTGTAAGAGTGAAAAACGGGACAGGGTGCTCAGGAATTGTAGGCTCATTTTATTAATACACGGACACTCTCAAGGCTGCACTAGCTACGCCGTAGTCAATCGACGTATATTAACCCCACAACTGCTAAAAACCTAAGTGGCTCAACTAAACGCATTGCATTCATTGGCACAGACAGCTTTAACAGAGCTTTTGTCAACCTACATACCACCGATAAACGATCAGCGCCGAATTTATAATGAATCGCTGCTAAGAAATAACTTCGGAAAAGGACATGCTGGAGATGTTGGCTAAGAAGTACCTGCCGCTCAAAACTGTGGCCGATGAGGCGGCATACCCGGTATACAAAGGGAAGCCGAACTCCGCGCTGGACGAGCCTTTCAAAATCAGTGAAATCCGCCGCGCCCTACACGACCTCAATGGTAGGTCAGCACCCGGCCCGGATCACATTAACAACAAGGCTCTCAGAAACCTAGAGGACTCATCGATCGAGTTTCTTACAGATGAGATAAATCGGATTTGGGAGCAGGGAATTGTACCTGAAGAATGGAAGTTGGCGAAGGTCATACTAATCCCAAAGCCCGGTAAACCGCCGAGCCTGGACAACCTCCGCCCAATCTCACTGACGTCATGTGTAGGGAAGGTGGCCGAGCACGCCATCCATAACAGAATTGCCGAGTATATCGAGACCAACGACCTTTTCCCTCACAACATGATAGGTTTCAGGCCAGGCCTCTCCACTCAGGACGCCATGAAGCTTATCAAGATCCAAATCCTGGAACGCTGCACTCGGGACACGAGAGCCATCCTTGGTTTGGACCTGGAGAAGGCCTTTGATAACATCCGTCACGAGTTCATCCTTGACGCCATCTCCAAGCTCGACCTGGGCTCGTCCTTCCATGCCTTCGTCAGGTCTTTCTTGAGCAAACGATGCGCCATCCTCAAGGCTGGAGATTTGGAATCGGACACAATGGAGCTGAGTAGAAGAGGCACCCCCCAGGGGTCAGTCATCTCACCACTCCTCTTCAACATCGCAATGGTTGACCTCTCAAGGTATCTAGGCAAGGTCCAGGGCATCGGTCACACGATCTACGCGGATGACATCACTGTCTGGTGCGCGGGTGGCAGTGACGGACAAGTCGAAGCCGCTCTCCAGGAAGCTGTCGACACTACAGAGCGCTTTTTAACCAACACGGGACTCCGGTGCTCCCCAAAGAAATCGGAGCTCCTTCTCTACAGCCCAAGTAGAAAGGGCCGCAAGCCACAGAACTGGAAACCCCCCCATGAAATTGACATTAATCTCTGCACCAGTTGCGGAGATCCCATTCCCAAAGTCGCGTCCATTCGAATCTTGGGAATGACACTCGAAGGGACAGGCACAAATAGCATAACCATTCACAAATTAGCAAAGAAGACGGATAGCGTCATCGGTCTAATCAGGCGGGTAGCTAACAGAAGGAGAGGCCTGAGCGAAGAGAATCTGTTAAGGCTAGTCCACGCTTTCTTGTTGTGCCATTTTACGTACGTAGCGGCCATGCACGTCTGGAAGAGGGCCGAGCGAGACAAACTAAATGCCATGATAAGGAGGGGGATCAAGAGCGCGCTCGGACTACCAAACTACACACGCACCGACCGACTCCTGCAGTTGGGTATTCATAATACCCTGGAAGAGATCGCAGAAGCACAAGAAAGGGCACAGATTCTCAGGCTCTCCGGCACCAGGGCGGGCAGACGACTCCTAACTGAGATGGGCGTCCCCCCGGCCACTGTCGAAGACGCCTACCAAGGCCTACCGAAAGAGCAGAAAGATAACATCATCATATCGCCCGCCCCGCGCAACATGCATCCCCAGCGCAACGTAGAAAGAAGGAAGGCCAGAGCGGTGGCGCTCCTACGCCGCGCAACAGAACTCCCTGGCGGCAGCTGCTTCGTTGACGCGGCCCAGTATGGCAACAGCGACAATTTCACCGTAGTGTCAATCAACCACAGGGGTTCGACCGTTAACGCGGCTTCGGTACGAAGCACGTCGTCGCGTGCGGCGGAGCAAGTGGCCATTGCCTTGGCCCTCCTGGATGACGGACATGCCAATATCTTCAGCGACTCCAGGGCAGCCATCCGCGCCTTCAGCGTTGGCGCCGTGTGTAAGGAAGCCTGTCGCATCCTTGACGGCAAAACCATCACCACCCACACTCTCACGTGGTTCCCCGCTCACATGGGATCCATCACGGGAGGCCCCGGAAACCTCAACGAGCTGGCCCACTCCAAGGCGCGAGGTCTCACTTTCCGCGACCATGGAGAACTCCAACGCCGGCCCGCAGCGGTGGAGAATAGAGATCAACCGACTACATATAACGAAATTGCGCAGCACTTTTATCTCGGCAGGAGAGAGTTTCCCCTTCCACACAAGAAGTTAAATAGAGCGCAGGCATTGACCCTCAGATTACTGCAAACAGGCTCATATCCCAGCCCGGCTTTATTACACAAAATTTATCCCGACACCTATGCCACTAGTTCTTGCAGGCATTGCAATGACATCGCTAGCCTAGATCATATGCTCTGGCGTTGCCCCTCGTTACGAGGCACAGAAGAAATCAATGAAGACAAGTGGCTCTCCGCTATCAAGAGCCCTGATGCCGGGGTGCAACTATGGGCTGTCCAGAGGGCCCACGATGCGGCGGTCGGGCAAAGCCTGGCTGTCCCAACGTGGGAGCGGCCCGCAGCGCGCTGAGTCGCGTACCTCAGGACCTTGATTAAAGTTTCGCATCCATCCATCCAAGAAATAACTATGGAGTTTTACGCGCCAAAACCACTTTTTCATGATGATGCACGTCGTAGTGGAGGACTCCGAAAATTTCGACCACCTGGGGTTCTTTAATGTGCACCCAAATCTAAGTACAGGGGTATTTTCGCATTTCGCCCCCATCGAAATGCGGCCGCCGTGGCCGGGATTCCATCCCGCGACCTTGTGCTCAGCTGCCCAACACCATAGCCACTGAGCAACCACGGCGGGTACGAATCGCTGCTAACCACTTCTAATTTACCAGATGGTTGCATCAGCACCACCTTTCTTGCCCCCCTCCCTCCAAACCTGCACCTGGGAGTCAAGTGAATCTTTAACTAGAAAGAACTAAGGCCACACATTTCTTCTTCCACCCCCCACCCCCCCTTAATCTTCTGCCATCTTTGAGTGCATTTCCATTCCCTTGGCACCCTTTCTGTAACTCTAATGGTACACCGGTTATCTGCCTACACATTACATGGCCTGACCAGGTCCATTTCTTTCTCCTAATGTCAACTAGAATATCGGCTATCCCCATTTGCCTTCCAATCCACACCGCTCTCTTCCCGTCTCTTAACGTTACGCCTAACATTTTTCGTTCCATCGCTCTTTGCGTCGCCCATAACTTGTTCTCGAGCTTTTTTCTTGACCTCCAAGTTTCTGCCTCATATGTTAGCACCGGTAGGATGCAATGATTATACAGTTTTCTTTTCAACGACAGTGGTAAACTCCCAGTCAGAATTTTGTAATGCCTGCCGTATGCACTCCAACGCATTTTTATTCTTTAGTAAATTTCGTTCACATGATCGGGGTCCCTTGCGAGTAATTGACCTAGATAAATGGATTCCTCTATAAATTGTAGAGGCGCGCTGGCGATCCTGAATTCTTCTTCTCTTGCCAGGCAATGGAACATTGTCTTTGTCGTCCGCATATAATCTTCAACCCCTTTTACACTTTCTCGATTAATGCCATACATCATTTCGTGCAATTCATTCCCATTGTCGCTGTCATCTGCTAACCGAAAGTTGCTGAGAGATTCGCAGTTTATCCTCACTCCTTAACCTTCCCAGTCTCATAGCTTGAATATTTCTTCTAAGCACACAGTGAATAGCATTGGAGACAGATCGTGCCTGCTTTCCTGACCACTTTCATGAAAATTAACTTTCTGCTGTTCTTGTGGAGAACCAAAGTTGCTGTAGAATTTATAGATATTTCCCAAGATATGCACGTGTTCTTCCTGTTCTCCTTCATTACTCAATGTCTCTATGACTGCTTGTATCTCTGCTGAATCACCTCTTCATGATTAATGAAAGCCATATAGAGAGGTTGAGTATACTCCGCAGATTTCTCGATTTCCTGATTAATTACATGGCTGGGATCCATCGTATACACAGTATTCCTTCCTGAAGCCTGAATATCCCTTCCTGAAGAAATTAGGACATTTGCAGGCGCAACAATAAGCTAGCGCAATACAGAGCTAATTGGTGATCGGCGGGAGAGGCCTTTGTCCTGCAGCGGAAATAAAAATAGGCCGCAGCAGCTGCTGCTGCTTATGATTCTCCTGCTGATGATGATCATGACGACGGGCACACATTGAACGGCGTGGACTGACGAATGACAATGCGAGAAAAACTGCACGCGCGGGGGAAGTTGTGCGTTGCACTCCAGTTCTGTATTTAGTCTGTTTGCACTGTTGAGCATTCACCATAATTTATAACCAAACAAACCCACCAACAAGCTACTGGCTACATGCTAAACAATAAGAATCGTGCCCTAGCTCTATGAACACTTCATTTGTATCGGGCAGGTCGCGTTCCATTTCCTTTAGGCTGTCAGCAACGTTTTGGCCGTCCATAGTAAACTGAAACAAAACAGAGCAGCGTATTATGCAAGGGCTCATTAGTTTCCTGCAGTTAAATTCCAAATTACTGTATCGTCAAAATGAGACAATGAAAAGCTCACGAAGCACACAGTGCAACAAATCTAAAACTTTGTGGCAAGCATGAAAACGGAAGCCCGACCGTGAGCTCGCGAAGTCTCTATCTGACCAGTAGACCATGAAAGAGCGCTTTTCAAAGCTGTGTGTAGAATAAATATAAAGAAAAGAATATAGAATTCTCGGTGCAACAAAGATGCAGAGCGTAACGCAGGGTACAGATGGGAGTGACATTTGTTTTTTTTATTTGTTTTTTGATGGACAGAGCAAAAAATGGCTGTGGCTTAGGTAAGGTTAAGCCCAGGATGCGAAGCATACTAGCCTTTATTTTAGTTGTTGAACCACTGTTTAGCCTGGTGAACTGCTGTTGCTTGGCTATATTTGGTTCGGCTAGACGAAGAAACAACTCATGCATTACTTCTTCGCCTTCAAGAGTGGAACGCGACAGCGTTCCCGTCGACCCGCCAAGGGGTGTAAGACAAAATGGGCTACAGGGCAGCGACTACGCGTCCCGCATTGGACGCGGTGAGCGTCGAGCAAAGCAGCGTTCGGCGCGGCAACGAAATGTGCGCCTGAGCAAGAGACGCACGCCTTAGAAACAGCGCGTTTCTAAGGCAACACCGCATTCACTAGAGGCGCTTTTGTACCGCTTTGAAGCGTTGTACGTTGGTCCAAGTAGTCCAACGTGTTTTTATGTACGTCATTTTGTGAATAAAGAAAAAAAAAAAAAAAAAACTCGTGGCTCAGTGGTAGCGTCTCCGTCCCACACTCCGGAGACCCTGGTTCGATTCCCACCCAGCCCGTCTTGCAAGAGTTGAGCCAAAGCCACTTCTCCTCTGTCGTGACGTCACGGTGTCACGTGATTTCATGGTCACCGCCGCGCCTGAGGAGCTGGGTTGAGCCCTCGTAATATGCTTCGCATAAAAAAAAAACAATCGCAAAGTTCTCGCAAATAAAGACGAGAAATGGTGTGTAACGAGTTCCTCTCGTCTGTAGTCAGACATTGATACAGGCGACAAAAACGCAAAAGACAAAACAAGAAAGTGTAACTTTTTCGAACACAAGGTGCGAAGTGAAGGAGAGTCGTTTGTTCCGCTTGAAAGAAGGCCTGGCGCAGTCGCGTGTGCCGGACGGAGGAAGCTTCGAAGGGATAATACTACGCGGCGTGCACCATTACCGGAGCCAGAAACGTGCAAGTGGTGTTCGTTGTGCCACAAATGATCACGTGTTGTGATAGTCAGCGGTGACACCTCCCTGTATATATATATATATATATATATATATATATATATATATATATATATATATATATATATATATATATATATATATATATATATATAGACAGCCGTCAGGCAGGGAGATCCAATCCCTCCAATGCTATTCATATAAATATATATATATATATATATATATTTCCGGTTTGAAAACCGGATTTTCACCCCTGGTTAACCTCCCTACCCTTCACGTTTTTTCTGTCTTTCTCTCTTGCTCCAATATAGAAACACCGAAATTTCTGGTTATGTCCGTAGTATACCGCAACCTCATTTAGCCATTTCTCAATTGCATGCAACTTCAGAGAGAAGGAAAATTTCCCTATTTATTGTTGCCTGTCGTGAAAATATTCTGCTGTGATTCGGTAGTTTTGGCTTGCTGCTGCGAAAGACGAGGTCGCAGGATCGATACCTGGTCGAGGCAGCCGTATTACCATTAATCGGGGTGCAAAAAAAACGTTAGTGTGCCAGGTTTTGGGTGTGCACTTAAAGGAATTATGTAGCCAAAATTATTAAGGGAGTCTCCCCTATGGCGCCTTTTGATTAACTCTCTGTCGCTCCTCAACGTTAAACGCTACCAATCAAGCCAACAGCGTTACACAGATAGTCGTCCGTTCACATACGGCCGTATTCAAACCACATTAATTTGGCAGCCATACCGCCTGCCTGATTATGCAGATAATGAATACGGATTATCTGTAAGCCAGAAGTGGACTATCTAGGATTATCATAGACTGGTTGTTATGATCGTAGAAATAATACAAACGGTGTGTATATGGAAGTCGCGAGCAAGTCTATTCAGTGCGGTCTTTTATGGTTCACATGCTTGCAAGTTGAATTTCGCTGGAAGTATTTTTGCCGTAGTTGCAAGAAAGTGCAACTCTATATGTCCGTGGGCAGTTTAAAGCATTGTATAAGATTCGGAGTAAAGCCGTCATAAAAGTTTAGCAGACAGTGGAAACTTCGCTCCTATTTACAGGAATACTCTTGAGTGCATTGCCATGGCTGCGCTCGCTCTAAGATTACGTATATTGTTTGAAGAGGCATCGGATACTGAACATACAAAGCGAGCAAGCACGCTGAGCGTTTGTTTCTCGTTTACTAAGGTAGTGTAGTTATATATAAATGGTCGACTTCGGTGAATTCGACCTATCGCATGATTCTAATGCACTCGAAAGTCTCGAGGCGAGACCATATATTACTATAGATGCAAAACTAGCTAAGTTGGATTCTGAAAGTGCGTCGCTTCTCGTGATCTGCCACCCCACCTCCCCCCCCCCCCCGGCGCCCCGTCATAAGCACAGTAGTTACTAAAAGCTTAAACAAAAAATTCAGCAGACAGTTTTACTTGATCTACAGTTATGGCTGTAGATCTGCTGTAGCTTATTAGGATCTGCTACAAAAGTCATAGTCGCCCTTTTGTCGATGCACTAATATGTCCTACATTCAAAGTACACTGATCTCGTACATGAGCACATTACGGATGTTATACCGCGTACCACAATCCAGTAAGCGCGAGAGAAATAGAGACACTGGGGCAAAAATAGAAATGGTGTAATGAAAAACGAAGGAGTCAACCCACCTCAGTGCAGGGCTTGCTACTTCAGATGGAGTTATTCAAGCAATACGAATAGCAAAAAAAACCGGATGCACAAAGAAATAAATCAAACACAGATGACACAACATCCAAGAATGTCTGTAAGTCTTGAGTGACGTAAGCATTACAGCCGCACTTTCGTGGCTTGTATTGCATCACCACTTCTAGGGCTGTATACAAATCACTGGTATTAGCCCTCGTGTACCAAGGTAAATCCCTGCTGCTAACGCTCGTGGTGCGCGAGTGAGTTACAAATAAGCAATAGGCATGTGTTGCACACGTAACATGAAAGTCATGTTTACTCGCTTTTAAGTAGCGGCGAGTGCTTGAATGACAGCCGATCTTGGCAACCATGTTTACTATCATATTGATTGCTAATAAAGACGAGGACAGGGGAAACGAACACAAAACGAAGGCAGTAACTTTCCCTTGATTTATTCACGGCAACGGGTGGCAATATATGGACAAATATAATATGCGCAGAACGCAGAAGCAAGACCACTCACCAGCCTAGCGGGGCAACCCCTTATCAAAAAAAAAAAATCTATGATACGCAGTAAGCACCACCTAGGCCAAACTGAAGTTCTGAAACGTTTACTGACACCTGCGCGCGTCGGAGCAGTTACAAGTTCGCATGCGCGCAAAATCAAGATTACTTGTCACGTGATGTCGGACGAGCTGGTCAAGAAATTGACGCATTGACGCGCTTGCTTCAGTAGTCGGGCGGTAGCCTGTAGTAGGTGCAGCGATGTCGGTGCGGTGAGGAGGCTAACGAGGCTTCTTTCTTTTTTGGGGGGCGGTGCAACGTGGAACGAATGCCCGGCACGATTCCGTTTACCAGCGCTCAAGGTAAGGCTATTTAATGCCTTGGTGGGCCACCCAACAGTGCGCTAAGGCGTTATGGTGCTTGCTTTATAATTGCCGGCAGCGAAGTGTGTCGAGCGCAAGCGAGTAAAGGGCTTCGGGCTCGAGCAGTTTGGGCGCTATGGAGAGAATCGTTTACGTGATCTTCGTGCTTCTGTTTCGCATACCTTCCCCGAGCGCATTCTTCATATACTTTTGCGTGAAGTGCTTCGAACGCGTACGGCGTCGCATCATGCACGTAGAAGCTTGCGCGTTTTTCGCAACGTACGCCCGTCTGTGGACATTACAGCGTATAGATAAGTGGAACACCCGTTTCCGCGTATTAGAACGCACTGTGAAACTTTTTATGTGAACGGAGCGCGCTTCGTAACGTAGAATTCCAAGCGTCGATGCGAAAGCGTTCCATGGAAGGGAGTGCTCAACTACCGTATTTACTGTAATTCTGGCACTTACGACTGCATCCCCTCCCCACCCCCAACCCCCGCCTTCTTTTTTTTTTTGTATGCGTAGAACCTTGAATTATGAAGTTGGCAATTTAAGGATGCTGTCTAATATTCTGTAGGCAACTTAGTTCTTCTGACAAGTAACTTATCAGAGCGGCGGCCTCCAATCATGACACGCTTCGATAATTTGCACGAATGCCGCTCATCGTTCCAACTTTGCTTCTAAAGGCATATGCTAACCTGGCGAGCCACGTAACGAAAAACCTTTATTCACGTGAAAAGTAAAAAAAAAACGAAGCTGACGGAGGGACGTTGTTTTCATTTACACACGTTCATGCTACCCGCAGCTACTTAAGCTAGATGTCGCATGACGGAACCGACTCGGTGATTCATTCAGTGAAATAGACGTGAGTGCTTCTGCGGCCCCGAGTAAGCGCCCGGGGAACCTGGTCATAGGAGTCGCGCGTAAACTCGGGTGGTGTGGAGTTATGCTGCCGAGTACGGCGTCGTGGGTCCAACTCTCCGTCTGTGCCGGCCGCATCACGTTGGGGGTGGAGTCCAGAGCGCTTGCGTACGCCCTTGCAATTGTTTAACCTGACCGCGCGAGTGTGGAGCCCACGGCATGTCAGCGCCTTGAAACGGCAAGTTGGACATCTTTTACCCGAAGTGATTCATGCGGTGCCGGAGAGGTATTATACTACTGCATACAGATTGAGTCGGCACTTTACTACTCGGTGCGAATCAATCCACTTTATTACGTGTTACAAAAAAAAACTGGTTCGCCTACCACCGAACCGTGTCAAGCAATTACCTGTGTTATACAAATTGCCTATATCGATGTTGTAAGCCTTATCCGTTTGTTTGTTCTACTTGCATTTAGCACCGCGTAAGTGGCTGAGCTCAGTATCATGCAGCCTTAATTAGAATACCAAGATTTGGGGGGGGGGGGGGTGAGTGCACTTCGGGAGCACCTGTAATTTTTCAGCGCCGAGACTAATGAGCGACTCTGCGACGATGGTGGAAGTAATGAGCCGGTCCCCACGCCGGCCTTTGTTCTACACCGGCATGATGGAAGAGGCGCCCGTAGCCCATCCGACAGCCGGAGCCGTTTCATTTGTTTCGCCGTCTCGTTAATCGCGGCCCGCTCGGTGTGGCTGGCTTCTCGATAAAAGAACGGCGCCGAGCACGCGTCAGGACGTCCACTTCCTCATCTGCATGAACAGCGCGTGCGGTCGGGCCCGCGTTGATCTCTACGACGAAAATACGCGCGCAGATGTAATGGGATGGAGGGAGGGGGTGAGGTGTAGCTCAAATATTTATCGCGCCCTGCCAAGCATAGCGCACGCCTGTCGAACACGCACGCAACACTGTCGAACGCGGTGGAGAAGGAAGTGTATACCACTGCCAGCGCTCGCGGGCTCCGAGAAGAGCGTTTCGGAGGAGCCTTCCGAGTTCGGGATTCAACCGCGCTGTTCAGGAAGACCGGCGCGCCGGTGGCTCGGAAGTTAACCTTGTCTAAAAACGGCATCACGAGCTCAACCTTCGCGACCTTCTTTCCAGGCAGCGCTATAGGAAAGCCCGCTGTGATGAGTTAAAGCAGGCTTTCCCGACCGATGACGCCGCGTTCCCGATCCGATGCCTCGATCGGGTGGGAGGGGGTTCGTGTCCGCCTGTACAGAGAAAAACTACCTCTTATTTCCGCACTTTTCTTTATTTTCGGTTTTTTAACCGCGCGCAGTCAAATGCATAGGAAATCCTCTTTTCACAACTGCGGAAGACATTGCCAACTTCCATTTCTTTTTCTCTCGTCTATGCTCACAGGGTCAGAAGAGGCGCGTCGCCGCGCATGATGGGACCGATTCGCGAGTGCGGAACCGATTCCGCTTGTCGTTTCGCGAACATCGCCGCGGTTGTCCCCGCCCGGCTCGGTCAAAACCGGGTTGCGTCGCGTTCGCGCTGCCGTATACGTGTTCCGCGTGCCCGCCTGAAAGTGACAGTCAACGACCCGGCGTCCGACGCGCGTGCAAACAGTCGCCCCGTGCTCGCAGTCGCGTATGCAGAAGCACCCGCCCCTCAACGAGCGCACCCGCCGCTGCCGGCGCGTCCTTAGGCGACACAAAACAACCGTTCAACGGTTCACCGGCTATGTGGATCGCGTGCAGCCCCACGGATATGTCTCTATTGAAAGCGACTGCCTTTCAAATTTGCCCCTTTCCTATAGGAGTAATTGGTTGCGTTTAGAGGTTGTCCGGATGGTTGCGATGGAGGACAGCGGCATGAGCTTGCTGCCTGCCTCGCCGCGCGCGAGGCGAGAACGATGAAAAACGAAATGAGAGGAAGCTGAACGCACGCTTGGATGGAGCGCGCGGGCGGTGGTGTGTCCGCATGGCGGGTGGCATGGATGTCCGCGTACGGGGGCGCGTACTGTCGCGTGTCATCGCTGCTGCATGTGACGGCGGCGGCGGATTGATCCGCGATGACAGCGGAGTCGCCGTGTCCGCCGCGATCGTGTCGCTGCTGCTGCTGCTGTTGTCGCCGCTGCCGCTCATGACGATCGTCGCAGGACTGCTGTCGCCCGGCAACTGGTTGCACGATGAACCTCCGAGCATTATGCCTGACCACGATTGTCCACGCTGCCTCCCTAGCCCGGGGTTACACCATCAACATCACCATCAACGCAGTTGACAGCACGCCACGTGAGTAAAAGTTGCGTTGACGAGTTGCTAAGTGGCTAAAGCGTCTCATTTGCACAGCATTGGCACCACGTTGTCTATAGAAAGCAAGAGCCACTCACGTTGCTCTCCTCAATGCCATGTCATGTTCACACTAACCCTCGTAACCAACTCTTTTTCTTGATTGTACCTATTCGCAGGGCTGTGCTTCCTTCTAATGACGTTATCATAAGCTTTCGTCTGATAACTAGGGTCAAAGTCACTGCCAGCAATAGTCGGGAAACTTGGGCGAAATCATGGGATTTAATATTTGACAAGCAGCTAGGCTTAAAAGTTGAGGACGAATAACAGAGAATCACACGGCAAGCACTATGTTGCAATTCTCTTCGTCCTAGTCTTTTTAGCACTGCTGCCTGTCAAATATGCTCTTCCACAACTAGCTCCTAACAATCTTTCAATGCCCGGACATGCTTGGGAGTGTACAATAATGCTCTGATCACTGCGTGCTAAGGTATTCCTTACCAAATCTTCAGCATAAACACCACCTCTCCATCAACAAGCCCCCTAGTAGAGATCAAATCCGCCAGCTTCCTAATCTGTTACCACAGTATTCTAACGTGTCATCCATACCCACAGGTCATGTCGGCTCAGTTTTAATATCGTACCGAAGTGGTCCTCGATAGTCACTTTTCTGAAGTTGGGTACCATGCGCTCCGGTGGCAGTTTTTGTTGGGTTTGGCGAATCTTACCCACGGATAGTTCGTCATTATCATCAGCAGCAGCTTATTTCAATATCCAGTAGGTGACGAACGCTCCTCCCTGCGGTCTCCAATAACCCCTGTCCTGCGCCAACCGATTCCAACTTGCCTCGGCGAATTTCCTCATTCTATCGGCACACCTACTTTTCTGCCGTCCTTGACTGCACTTCCCTTCTCTTGGCACACATTCTGTAACTCTAATGGTCCACCGTTTATCTATCCTAAGCTTTACATGGCCTGCCCAGCTCCATTTCTTTCTGCTAATGTGAATTGCGAAATCTGCTATTCCCGTTTGCTCTGATACACACCGCTCTTTTCCCGTCTCAACTTTACGCCTAACATTCTTCGTCCCATCGTTCTTTGCGCGGTCCTTAACTTGTTCTCAAGCTTCTCTCCAACCTTCAAGTTTCAGCCCCACATGTTAGCACCGGTAGAACGCATCGATTGTACACATTTCATTTCAATGATAATTGTAAGCTTCAAGTCAGGATCTGAAAATGTCTGCCGTATGCACTTCAGTAAATTTTTATTCTTATGTGAATTTTCTTCTCGTGACCAGGGTCCCCTCTGAGTAACTGACCTATGTAAACGTACCCCTTTAGACTCTAGAGGCTGTCTGGCGATCCTGAACCCTTGTTCCCTAACCCGGCTATTGAACATTATCTTTGTCTTCTGCGTATTAATCTTGAATGAAGGGAAAAATCTTCAACCCCACTCTTACAAACTCTCTATTTAGGCCCTCAATCATGTTGTAACTCGTCCACAGTATTGCTGAATACGATAATGTCATCTGCAAATCCAAGGTTGTTGAGATACTCGCCGTTGATCCTCACTCCTAAGCCTTCCCAGCTTAATAGCTTGAATACTTCTTCCAAGCACTCAGTGAATAGCATTGCAAAGATTGTCTCCCTATCTGACCCCTTTCTGTATAGGTATGTTCCTACTTTTCTTGTGTGTAATTAAGGTAGCTGTGAAATTTCTTCAGATACTTTCCAAGATAGTTACATAAGCGCCCTGTACTCCTTGATTACGTAATGCCTCTGACTGCTCGTACTTATACTGAATCAAATGGATTTTGGAAATCTATGAAAGCCACATAGAGAAGCTGATTGTACTCCGCTGATTTCTCGATTACCTGATTTATAACATGGATGTGGTGCATTGCAGAGTCCTTCCTGAAGCCAGCCTGTTCTCTTGGTTGACTGAAGTCAAGCGTTGTCCTTATCCTATTAGAAATTATCTTGCTTAATATTTTTTACAATACTGAAAGTAAGCTAATCAGCCTATAATTTTTCATTTCTTTAACATCTCCCGTCTTGTTGATTACTATGCTGGCGCTCTTCTAGTCCTCTGAAACTTTTGCAGTCGTGAGACATTGCGTATAAAGGGCTGCAAGCTTTTTAAGCATGATATCTCCTCCATATCTGATTAAATCGACTGTTATTTCATCTGCTCCTGACGCTTTTCCCCGGTTCTTGTCCTGCAAGGCCCTTCTAACTTCATCGCTAGTTATAGGAGCCTCTGTATCATGTACATTACTACTTCGAATGGCAGTAGCATGGCTGCTATGAGTACTGTACAGGTCAGTATAGAAATCTATCCCTTCTACTATATCTTGGAAATAACTGATATTACCCTGCTTGTCTTTCAGTGCATACATCTTCGTTTGTCCCATTAGTTTTCTTCTCACTGATTTCATGCTACGTCCATTTTTCACCGCTTCCTCAGTCTTTTTCGCGTTATTAGCTTATTAATAAGAACGAGTACAATGCAGTTTAAGACGTAAAGAAAGCTTCGAAAATTTGTGCGCTGTCCTGCGCAGAAAGCTCCTAGACACCTTACAATACAGAGAAACATGTTACGTCAAAATGACTCTATCGGCAACGCGGTTTGGAAGCGAAATTAAAAAGGGAAAGTGTGGTTTTCATTTTGCTAATGGGTGTACATTGTTGGAAAAAAGGAAATGCGAAGGGTAAATGTCGTTGAAATCTATGGGCGTAGATTGGTTTACTGTTTCGCTATATGGGGCCACACGTATATTTCTGACGCACAGTTGACGCTCGTCCTACGCCGCCGTTTTTGTCTCCCCCTTTCTAGGGTACGTAAACTCTTATTACTCAGCGCCATTCGCCTATCGCCCCATGCACCCCATCTGGCGGCCAAAGCCTCCAACGCGGCCATACTACCACCATCGATCGTACCATCGGCCCCGAGCCCCTTACTATTACAATTCGTACCGGCCTCGGCCAAAGACTCGTTTCTACTACAAGCCTCGTTACCCTCAGCCACCTCTTCGGACGATACCTCGGCCCCCTCGGAGACCGTATGGACCACCAGCGTACAGGTAAGATTACTAAGCGCGCTGCAGGATGAGCTCGTGCATTTTTTGTTATTCAAAAATGAAAATGTTCTAGCGGGTATGAGCAAAGTATAGGTATTCTCGCAGTATATCGTTTCAGAGGTTACGGTCGGCCACTAAAAATTCGCGTGACACTGAATTTGCCAAAACTTGCAGCCTCGGGAAGCCTCAATACAATCGCGAATTAATACTTTCAACCAACAGTGATTCTTGTAACCCACCCAGTGACCCACTAAATTAGAAGCACTACGCCTCAACCGAGCAGAAGTTTTGATTTGTAGTGGAACCAGTGTTCGGTGCACTTTTGTGGCCGAATGTACATATACTACGTTGTCTTGTATTGGAGCGTTAGGAGAACGTTACGAGAATCAGTTACGAGAACGGGCTGCGTGCTCAAATAGAAGGCAAGAGAATTGACATATTTTATGCTACTAATCCTTGCGTGAATTTTTCGTTGATTTCTCATTTTGTACAGTTACCCGTTTTCAATGCATCGTTTTCGCTCGCTTGAACAGTTGTGCGCTCTTCGCATCAAATACATTGTCTTGTGCATTGCATTTTTCACCCGTTCTAGCGACGCTAAGTTCTCGGCGTAGTGGGTACGTGTGCTCTTTTCATATCTGTGCGTTCACTAGATAATGAAATGTATAAGAGCCGATGGAGAAAGTTGCCAACCATCCGTAATATTACCCTAACCATCAGTCAATAGTGGGGAAGAGGTCACACAGTGTCGAATCAGAGGTGGACAGACAAGCAGCCCTTATGCTTCTCCTTTCCCGTTGGCTGATGCTGCCCGCGTACCTTCCGCTGTAGTGCGCGTACTTAGTGTGATAAGAGCTTAGGGGGCGTCTGTATAGTACTTCTCGAAACCGTGAATTTGTGATAGATTTTAACTTCTGTTTGTTCAGCTTGGCGTCGTTAAGTGACAGGATTCCTTGAGCTTTGGAGTTCAAAAGATAATTTAAGAAGAGGGGCTACAAACGTCTTGGGGTACCCCTACGGTAACACCGTCTTCACCATTGCCCATGCGTTAGACGCGTAAGGCGCTTGGGTTTAGCATTGAACGCGCTATTTCTCAGATATAGCGCGCCACGCCAAACGTGCCCCAAAAGCTTTGTGTCAACAAATATGGCGGCACCCATCGAAGTTACGGCTACCACTTTAAAACAACTTTAATTCGATTCTTTGTAACTCGTGAAGCTTCTATGCTACAAGTGGGGATTTAGGCTATCGCTTTGTCTCAACTGTAAATGTCGATCTCATCTGTCAATGTCTCGTCAATGACAGATCGATCGATGAAACACCGCAACTAGTACTAATACTATCACGCTTTGCAATTTCAGGTTTCTCTAATGTTGCTTAAGTAAATTCGAATATTCGCGGAATCTCGTTTGGTTAGGTCCTGCAAACCATGCTAAAAGAAGCATGAAATTGGCAATAGTGATATTCCTGGAATTTAGTGCGAGACATCTAAACGGTACGCTGGGACATTAAGTGGTCGCCATCATTTAAATTACGCAGCCACCGGTCTTTTGCCAACATTCGTAGTGAAATAGAACTATTGCACATGTGGTAGCTGAGCAATTGATTTTTTGTTCGCTGTTTTTTTTTCTTCCCTATTATTTTCTCACTTATGTATGGTCACGTGCGACAGTTGATAATCTCACGAAAGTAACATCACCTTGTTTCTGTCGTAGACTTGTTTTCACGGCCTTATATTTTTCACGCTTTTAAGCTAGCTCCAACTTAACCGGTTCCATTCCATCAGATATTCGCCGCGGCAGCTTAGTAGATATGGCATTGCACTGCAGAGCTTGAGCTCATGAGTGCAATTTTGGACACAGCGGCCGCGTTTCATAGGGGGCGACTCGTTATTGCTCACCAGTAGGAACGGGTCTCCCCACTTCGAGTTTCGTTTAACACACTCGAGGACAGAGTTTATCAAGCGGGCGACATGCAGTAAACGCTCGTTTACTAAGATTTAGTTGTACGTTGAAGAACCACAGGTAGTGAAAGTTAACCCCGAGTCCCCTGCTACGGCGTGCCCCATAACCAGATCGCGATGAAGCACGCAAACTCCTAAAGTCTCGTATTTTTCTGTTCGTTGAAATATCAAAGCACGATATCATCGTTACACACACGCGAAGATAAGCAAATAAACGTAATGTACCGGAATTCCATCGTTAGCAAGGTTCTTCCTTGGAATGCGTTTGGAAGCTACAAACTACTCAGTTGGGCTGCAAAACATTCCACGGCAACGCCGCGAAACACCCACGACGCGCCTTCGCACACCCACATGGCCGCTTCCGCGCGCGCCACCACTTCCGCGAAGTTCGTACCGTGCGCGCGTGATTGAGGTCTGGCGGCGCGCGAAGTCCAGCGCTGCGTGCCGTGTTTGGCGAGCGCGCGCACTCACGACACTCGGTCGCCTTCCGCAGGCCACCCTACGAGACGGCGCCCTTCGTGGCGAAGCCCGCTCAGCACCTGGAAGCGGCGGCGCAGCTGAGGCCCCCCGCGGCGGCAGCGCCGTCTTCCGCGAGGCCCCTGGTGGAGACCGGCGACGTGACCGAGGTGAGCGGCGCGGAGGCGGCCCCGAAGCCCTCCTCGTCGGCCTACCAGCCGGCGGCGTCGTCGGGCGGCCTCACCAAGTTCCTTCGGCGGCCCCCCTTCGCACGCCCGGGAAGGACGGGCAGCGGCTCGGACGCCTGCTTCGGCGGCTCCCGGTGCACGTTCTTCCTGCACTGCTGGATGGCCGGCGGGTCGCTGGGCTCCTCCTGCGGGCCGCTCCTCTCGTGCTGCATCACGCCCTCGGACGCGGTGATCAAGCCGCGCTACTACGGACCCGTCAAGAACGACCCCTGTAAGCAGCTCGGGCTTTGTCGACTTCCGCAGTCTGTGTGGCTAACTTGAGCTCAGTACAAAGACCTCTGAGAGTTCTATGGTTACACTTGTCCTTGCGTGAATCCTACCCTGCACCATCCACAGCAGCTCAGCGGCTGTTGCTTTAAACTGCTGAGCAAAAGGTCGCGGATTCAATCCCTGGATTCAAGCACAGCGGTCGCCTTCCGAAGGAGGCGGAATTGGAAAGCGCTCGCATACTGCGCCTTAAATGTACAGGAACTGACAAAATAAGGGATGCGCGTGCCAAGCTGCATTCTTGAGCCCTTTAACAAAGCAAGGGCCTTCTGTCAAGACATGGCACTGCGCATGTGCGCCCTTTTATGCTCGTACTCCGGTCCCTACGCTCATTTCTTGCCAGCATGCTGTGGTAATTGCAAAGGTTGCACAATATTACGCTAGGAGAGCGTTGTCTGTTTCTGCCGTTGTGGCGTGCAACAATGCACTCCACACTATCCCGGCTGAAAAGGAGGGCAGGCTCTCCTAATGTAATGTTCTGCAATCATCACGACTCCGACAGCACGCCGGCAAGAAATGGGCGTAGGCACACGCGCTGGAGCATTGCAGGGAGCGCATGCGCACTGTCATGTCCTGACAGAAGGCACTTGCTTCTTTAAAGCACGCAAGAATGCAGTTTGGCTCGCGCTCGCAGGTCCCGCTCTATTTTGGCCCAGTTGCCTGTACGTTAGACTCAGCGGCCCAACTGCGGCAGCTCTCCGGGATAGTCGTAATTTTGGACATAAATTCAAGTAATTTAATTTTTGCCGAACCCAAACTAACTGCACATTTTCTGACCTGACGCGATCTACTTCTCTACCTCCCGCCTTTTCCTTAATCTTTCTTTTTTTCATTGGCACCCACTATATTATTCGAATACATGCGACCACTCAAGATAGCCCTCCTTCTAATCTAATCTTCCTTCCGCGTTCGAACCATAATTCATAGTGTTGTATTTCCATTTCTTAATCATCATAAACTCGCTCTCCACTGCTCGCATTGCAGTTCTTGGTTCACTTACAATTTCTTTGTATGTTTCTGCGGTATAACTGCGTTATTCGATCTCGATGTAAGATTTGATAACGGGAATAGACTCCAGAAAGTACCTCCTTACTTTTCTGCACCCGTACATAGCGTTTTCAAGCAGACATAAAATCTAAATCAACAAATGAGAATTACGTGCATCTGTTTCAATATTTTGTAAAAACGTAATGAAACGTTATTGTCAGCGAGGAAGTGAAGTCACAGTAAAACTGCTGCTGGGAACGTTTTTTGGAAAACATTCGGGTCGTAAGTAACGATGTCGAGTTGCTCACTCCAATGAGTGACATGTGGTGGCGTATAAGGTGGTCAGTATTTTAATTGTGCCCCATTTCTGTTCAATATTTTTACGACAAACATGCCCGAATAGTACCTCGTCATTCCATATGTGGGTGTATCCTTCGGCCACATAAAAGCAGACATGTGGATGTGCTTTTCCATGTTTTCCATGCTGTCTTCCATGTGCATCGGCAGTACGATAAAGAGCCCCAGGTGGTCGAAATTATACCGGAGCCCACCCCCCTTTTCCATTACGGCGTGCCTCACAATCAGGTCAATGGTTCTGGCACCTAGAATTCGAGTTATTTTTTTTAATTAGTTTGTCTCTCATACATTTACCATCGTGTCACGATCCACCCCGGGTTTGTGAACAAGGGAGGGCTCGAGGCACCCTCCGATAGACGGACGCTCCGCTGCTTAGTGGTGCTGAACGATGACCGACCGGCGAGCAGCCGTGCTCGTCGGTGTTTATTGTGGTGCAGTGACCAATGTTGCCTGCCGAGCTTGGCAGGCCACCGAGCCTAGCGGCGAACAAATATTATGCCTGAGGGGGCGTCACATGCTTGCTACACATCGTTTTGCGGTTGTCTGCAGATAAATGGCGCCTCCCAAATCGCGCACTGCTACAGTTCATAACATCGCTGCTGGCTAACACGTATCTTGCTGTGTGAATATCCTAAATTTCAATAAGCCATCGTGCTCCATTCAGCGCCTACCTTCCTGAAAACCTCAGCGCTACAATAAAGAAACTTAGAGCGCAGCAAAAGACTAAGAACACAACAGCTCGTCTCTTTCTGTGCTCAAATTTTCATTACTGCAATGCGTAACGAACCAGCCCACCAATCCTTCCGTAGTTTAGCATTATGCTTGGTTCCAGTCTCCACGCGCAAAGCCTGATGTGAGTATTCTTGTGGAACATAATCCGAAGCCAGCTTTTATTGACGGGGCCGAAATAGCGAGCATTGTTGGGGAATTGCGGTACGAGATTATAACACGAGAAAATTTCGTATAATAGACTGGCAGTTTTGGCCCGAAGTACTCACAAAAAAGAAACGGCAAATATTCAACTTATCTTAAGGCAGCATAAAACGGGTCCTGAGCACCAATAGCTGTACAAAAGATTACTGAACACTAAGCAACGTAGTTAAGCCACTAAGATGGCCGCTGGTTGAGGCCATGTTGCACGGGCTCCGACACTGACCCACGCACCTTTGAGCGTGGTCCTTGACAGATGCAGGGGACGGTCTTGCCTTGTGTTTAGGGAGCGTTAGGTGTCTGCGCCGCGCACTCTTTTTCCGTGTGGAGGGCTGTGTCGCAAGGGAACCGGAGAGAGAGAAACAGCGCGCTTGCTCTCCCCAAACACCTTGCATCGGGAATCGTGAAGCTGCGCGTGTCGTTCTTTACGTGACAGTGAGTGGAATAAGTGTATATAGTCGCATAGTGTTGCGTGCATCTGATTAGCGTTCTGGTTAGTTGAGTAGCGTTGCAAATACTAGCATTCCCATATAGTTAAGAGGCGTCGACCGGCGCCATCGATGCAAATGGTTCGCGAGTGGCATGAACAAGAACGCATTTTTTTTCTTAAGGGTATATAATCTCAAAAAAAAATATTCGCTAAAAGAGCAGTCGATATGCAACTGCCAGAAGTTGCCGTCACGTGACGATGAATCCGTCATACTCCTTCTTCCGCACAATATGAATGTTTCATCTTGGAGTGCTTTAAATTAATTTACCCTAGTGCCTTATCAATTCCTCACTTTCGGAGTCCGGCCGTGGTTGCTTAGTGGCTGTGGTGTTGGCCTGCCAAGCACGAGGTCACAGGATCAAACCCCGGCCACGGTGGTTGCATTTCGATGGGGGAGAAATGCGCAAACACCCGTGTAGTTAGATATACGTGCACGTTAAAGAACGCCAGGTGCTCCAAATTTCTGGAGTCCCCCACTACGGCATCCCTCATAATCATGTCGTGATTTTGGCACGTGAAACCCCATGTATGGTATGACGAACTTTATTCAGTTCCTGAAGGTCAACCCTTACGTTGACGCTGGCGACTCCCACGTCGGGACAGTAAGGTTTATTCTTACTGCCGTATCGTGGGCCTTCGGACGTAAAACCCCATAATTTAACTATTTTTTTCACTTTCGTACACTACCACTTTGAAGGAACAATGATCGGCTGAAGCGAGCCAAAAAGGACGTGACAAAATCAATGACTCACTTCCCACGTTTCCGCGCCCCATAGATGCCGCATGCATCGTCGCATCAGCGGCGGACGTCACGCCACCGAGTACTGAACGTATAACCTCTAGTATGAAAGACAGTTATCGATCTTGAATGCGGTCTCCGGTGTCAACGCGTGGGTTGTGCAGTGTGCTTGCCGCGTCTTACTGCGTCTCCTTGCAGACTGCGGCCGCAGTGGCGGTCGTATCAGCCGCATCGTGGGAGGCAAGGAGGCCGAGTTCGGCCAGTTTCCCTGGCAGGCGTTCATCCAGGTGGCCGGCAGCCGGTGCGGTGGAACGCTCGTCTCCCGGCAGCACGTGGTCACTGCCGGACACTGCGTTGCCAAGTGAGTCGGCGCAGCCTTCTTTCTCGCCTGTTTGCGACTCTGTTGGATTGTAACGAAAAGCGCTGCAATGTCAAGAACACACACACACACGCGCGCGCGAAAGGAAAAGCGTGGCAATGGCCAAAACACGCGCGCTCAACGCGTCCCATCGGTGCTCTTCTCTGCTTCTGAGCCAGGACTGCCCACGTGCACAAGAGGTATAAGGTTCATGCAGAGGGCGATTTACTCGACCATTTGTCATTCAATATTACCATATCCTATTACGTAAAGTAATGAGTTAATAGAACGACGGAAAGCTGAGCTAGTTGGCAAGGATTCCTAATGCAAAAAAAGGGGGGGTGGGGGGTAAGGCGTGCAGACATGGGCACAACAGAAGAGGGGTGGAAAACACGAACGATAATGAGATGATGAGATCTCTTGGAACATAATCCGAAGCGCAAGCTTGCCACCGAATCGCAAAGCGTATGTGTACTACAGTGAAGGCAACACAAAGGGGAGTCATTAACTAACGCAAATATATTTCCAGGTAAACATTATAGAACCAGGAAGAAATTATTCTTCACAGATGAGACGCCAAACACGTGTAATCACTACTAAAGAGCACTCAAAAGCTTCTCTCAATTAAACCCCGTCGACCGTTCACCCTCGTACGATTGCTCGGCTTTTGGCCATCAAAAACGGTACACTGAAAAGCGTTTCACGCTCTGGAACATCTATTTCGAGAAAAATGCTGAGTAATCGCATACTGAGCACCACATTTGGCGTACTATCACGAGCCAACCAACTTTCAGCATATGTATTCATGTGCAATTGTTGTCTAATATGTGTATCATACTCGTCTTTACTACGTATGCCATGTGGGATGAAGCCGAGTTTACGGTTTTCTGTGCGTGACTGTCATTTATGGATTTTCATCTGTACGCCTTTGTAATCTTGGACCAAATCATGGCTTTGTGTACAGTGTCGTCCACTGTTGTGTAGAGCGCGCGAATGGCCTGTGATAATTCATTGGCATCCCCTTTAAAATGGAGCGGTGGTAGCCACCTAGCCTGCTTGGAATAATCAAGTACACTGTGCACGTTTTTCGTCCTAGCCTTTCTTTTACGCACCTCCATAAGCTCTTTTTAATCAAAACTTATATCTTCCTTGTATCGCTACCTATGTCTGCAACAGATCCGGTCATAACAATTTCTTTCCTCTGTGGTGAAGTCTGGCCACGGGGCGCATGGTTTCGGCAAAAAAATAGGAGATAGGAGAGGCGCGAGCTCTTCGTCCGAAACAAAATCGGTATGAAGTGTTAGCTTTGCAAGGAGGTCGCGCTTTAGGACTTTCCTGTCTCCGCGACAATGGTGACCTCGGACAATGGACTCAGCTGCACCTTCCAAAGACACCGCGATGGCTCAGCTGGGCATCGCTGCTCGTCTTTCTATCCCTGTGGTAGACTACGCTTTCAAGATGCCGCCGTGCAGCCACCGGCATTCTGACAACTGGTTCCTTCAGGTGGAGGCAAGCTTACAAGTCGCACACGTAACCTCTCAGCAGATCCGCTCCGCCCATGGACCTACTAGCTGCTCTCCCTGGTGACGTCGCCCTAGGACACCCTCAAGACCGCTATCCTGGAGCGCACGGTGCTTTCTCAGAGACCCTGCCTGTAAAAGTTCCTATCCCCCACAGAGCTCGACGATCATCAGCCATCCCAGCTTTTTTGACATGTGCAGCATCTACTTAATTCACAAGCCGCCACCTTCGATGAGTCACTTAAGCACCCATTCCACAAGCGCCTCCCACTTGCTGTCCAAATGGTGCTACTAGGCGCATCGGATTGTAGCCTTTCTGCTCTGGCCTCTTTGGCCGACAAACTCTGCAAGGTGTCATCTCCAAATCTCGTCGCTTCCCCAAGTTACCATGGCCGAAACCGACAACGCCAAGGTTCATCCACCTACTTCGCGATCGTTTCCAAATCGGCATACCACTGCCGATCCCTCGGTCCTACAGCACGGTGAGTTTTCGACGCTTCACAAGAATATTGATCACCCCTCGGATCTCGTCGCTACTGCACCTAACATGTCCACCAACTAACGTGTTCGCCGTACGTAGGTCACCGTCGCCGACTCGTCGCTGCTCTCACGAGCAATCCCCTGACCAGGTCCCATCCCTATGCTGGTACCATCGACGTTTTGGCCTTTCGGCATGGGGGAGCAGACGACCTTGTTCTTGGACGGGAAACTATCTTCGGTTGCACTAGCGATGACAAGTGAACCCCGGAAACTGCAGCCGCCTTTTGTTCGTCTCTGACTGGAATTTCTCGTTGACACATATGCTAAGGTGAGCGTGTTGCCGGCAAAAGCGGAGGACAAACGCTGCACATTCATTATGCAGTTGTGAGTCGTGAATAGTTCGAGCACTCCCGTTTCCCGCTGTAAATCGCTCACCCTCGGCCTCGGTAAAGCTTTCCGGTGGCTATTCTGTTTATTCTCTTAGCCATGTGCCGACTTCTCCCATTTCGGCCTCCTCGTTGACATGGCCAACAAGAGGATTCTAGATTACACTACTGCATCCAGCATGGCAAACCTTCTCTGGTCGCTCCATTAGCCTTGACGGTGCAACGTGCGGTAGTGTAGCCATTTGTCGCCCTCCTTCACAAGCCCACGTCTTTAACTGTGCCCCTCGACTGGACTAAACCAGTGCTTCAGTGTTCATCATATATTTATCGAAAGCCCACCATGCCACGCATCGCTACGTCGGCTCGCACCAGAAAAGTTGCGCATTGCCAGGAACGAGTTCGAGCTTGTTAGGAATCGGCTTGGCTCGTCCCTCCAGCAGCTCCTGGTGCTCCCTTCACATGGTGCCCAAAAAGACCGGGGATTGGCGCCCTTGCGTACATTATCGCGCGCTGAGCGCTGCAACAATTCCTGATCGGTACCCTCTACCAAGCATTCAGGGCTTCACTGTCAATCTCCACAGTGCCCAGATCGACCTAGCCAAAGTGTACCAACAGATTCCTATGGCTCCAAAGGATATCGCAGACACAGCGATCGCGACGTCGTTCGGCCTCCGAGTTCCTGCGGTTGCCTTTCGTCCTGAAGAATGCCACGCAGACATTTCAGCGCCTCATTGATGACGGTTCGCGGGCTGCCGTTTGTTTTTTGCCTCAGTCGATGACATCTTCATGGCTAGTATACTTCATTAGATAAGCTTGTTAAGCACCTACGACTTCGCTTCCATCGCCTTCATTCTCACGGTCTTGTCATAGACAACCAAGCGCGACTGTGGTGCTTCTCCTATCAAATACTCGGTGATCTCCTGACCGACGAAGGCATCAGACCAATTCCTTAGTCTAGGCTATCACCAACTTTCCTGGCCCCACTTCAATGCGGCAGTTACGTTTTCTTGGTTTTGTGAGCTTTTAGAGGTTTTATTCCATCTTGCGCTGCTACAATCAAACCTTTCGACTCAACACCACCAAGCCCACATCTCAAGTGGTCAGAGCAGAACACAAAGCCTTCACGCAGATTAAAGCGCAGCTGGCGGACGCGACTTTGCTTGTACACCCAGCTACGGAGGCCCCCACTGCCTGCATGGTGGATGCTTTTGACATTGCCGTCGGTGCAGTGTCTCAGCAGTACATGGCTGGCGCTTGGCATCCACTCGCTTTCTTCTAGAAAAATTGTCAGAAGCAAAGACAATGTACAGCGCTTCCAGACGCAAACATTTAGCAGCTTAGCTATCCGTCAAGCACTTCCGCTGCTTCCTCGAAGGCCACCATTTCACCCTGTTTACAGACCACAAGTCCCTCATCCGTGTTTTCGACTCTGCAAGGGTGACATACTCCCTCAGCGAAATAAGACAACTAGCTTATTTCGCAGAGTTCTCGGTGAAATTTCAACCCGTCAAAGGAGCATTAAATATTCTAGCAGACGCGCTCAGCCGAGTCGAAGTCATTGCAACGACGGGTGTTTCGCAAGTATTGGCCATCGCGCAGCAAAACGAACTTCAGCACCCAAGATTAACAACAAACAGCTTGGAGCTGCGACATTTTCAGTGCAAGGGCGATGCGCTCCTCACTTGTTACGTATTCACTCTCTATCGCCCCCTTCGTTCCGCATCATCTCAGACGCCACATCTTTGAACATTTACGTTCTCTCGCTCAACCTGGAATTAGAGCTTCCCAAAGACTCGTCGCTGAGCGCTACGTCTGGCCAGGCATCAATATCGACGTGCGGGCATGACCGGGCACGCTCTTGTATGGCTTGTCAATGAGATAAGGTACATCGCCACATTCAAAGTCACCTGCGGTCATTCCGCCCGCCCACTCAACGTTTCCAGAACGTTCACATTGATATCTTCGGACATTTCTCCATCAAGACAAAATCCCTACGCCTTAGCCACGGTCGATCGTTTTACTCGATGGCCTGAAGTCACGCCACTGCCAGATATCACGGCAGAAACTGTCGCAGATGCTCTTATAAGCCCATGGATATCCCAATTCGGCGTCCCATCCGAGATTGCAATTCATAAAGGTCGACATTTCGAGAGCGCACTCTTCCCAAAACTGACTAACCGCTTCGGTATTCATTACGCAAGCCAACGAACTTACCGAGTGTCTACACAGACAACTGAAGGCGACACTCATGGCCCATCATGACGACTCTGCAAAATGGGTTGATGTCCTTCCAGTAGTACTTTAGGGTCTCCGTGCTACTTTTAAGGAAGACTCTGAGTTCCCCAGCCCAGCTCGTTTATGGTACGATCCTGCGACTTCCATCCGAATTCGTCCAGCCCATCTCTCTCTCCACGACCTGGGACACTCCCTCATTTCTCCTGCGACTGCAACACTCGTTCACCGCGCTTTGACCTGTCCAGCCTCGCCGCGTACAAGACCCCAGCAACACCCTTCACCTTCAAGGACATATACGACATCCCATGTATTTCTGCAGACCGGCGCTACTCGACGGACGCTGGGGCCTCCGTGCACAGGGCCGTATTTTTTTTTTTTTAGACCGCAAGCCCAAACCCTTCACAGTTAACGTCGGTGACGTGCAAACAATTGTTTCCGTTGACACTCAAACTTGCTTTCATCGACAACACTGCAATGTAGTTTTGACATTGCCCCGTCTTATCCATTTCCACTTCCTCACCATCTTCTTCAGCCCCTCGACGCTACAAGCGTGTTCATTGGCAAACAGACTGTCTCTCTAGGCGGGGGCCCCTGTAGCGATATCTAGCCATGGAGCGCGCGGTGCCGGCAAAGGAAGAGGCAGGAGAGGCGCGAGCTCTGGTGTTCGAAAGAAAACAAACAGTCTGAAAGATCACCCGCCGTGGTTGCTCAGTGGCTATGGTGTTAGGCTGCTGAGCACGAGGTCGCGGGATCGAATCCCGGCCATGGCGGCCGCATTTCGATGGGGGCGAAATGCGAAAACACCCGTGTACTTAGATTTAGGTGCACGTTAAAGAACCCCTGGTGGTCAAAATATCCGGAGTCCCCCACTACACTGTAAACGAAAATAAACCCACCTGGGAGTTTTTAAGAGGTGATGTGCCCTAAAACCTCCCCTCTCAAATATTTACTCCGATGTATGGGAGCAAAACAGCGCCATCCCCTCGTTTCACTCCGCTGGCTAGCTGCGGGAGTATTAAGGCGACATGACGCGATTTTACTCCGCTTAAAAATCTTGTTCTCCCGTGAAACTCCGACAGGGAGTTTTAAAAAACTCCCCTCCGCCATACAGGTTGGTCACGTGGCGCTTCCCATGAGGCTGTGCGCCTCGCCAGCGACCGGGCGCGTTCGGCGGAGCGGGCAGTGCTCATGGCTGACGGTTTGTTTACGTCTGTGAAGTGTCGTTCCGTGACAGCGTTTCGTCAATTTGTTTCCCGTATTTCCTTCCAGAAAGTGTTATAGGCATGCCTGAAGCTCACTGTATCTCAGCATCAAGTACATTAGCTGTGATCGCTTTGCTGACAACGATGATTGCAAGAACCACGTTTTCAAGTGCGGAAAAAGGCTTAGGTATACCTCGAAGCTGCTCAGTGGCTCGTGATGTCGGCTCACGTTCTGGCTGTGTTTTCGTGCTGCGTCACCCTGTCTTGTGTTCTTCAGTACGTGAAATGCGACTTCTATGTCCTTTTGAGTACATGCTGACAACGTCCAGTGTAGTGTTTGAAAGGACCGCGTAGCGATGGTAACAGTAGCCACTGTTCGAGCGACGACATCCGTTCTAGTCGCGCATGAATGGCGTAACCCAAGTTCGTTTCGGTGCTGTGTTGCCAGTGAGAAAGACCGGAGTGCAAGCAACTGTTTTTATGTATCTGTGAACGGATATCCTCACCCGAAGAAAAACGGTAGGACATAAGTAAGCGTACTGAAAATAAAGCTTCTTATTGGGCGATGTGAATCAAATTGTTATCGCGCATATATGTTTTGGTCACGTCGTTGCTTCCTATATTGCATTAACATTACGCTCTATCCGAGACACTGATTTAGACGCATGCCTGCTGGCTCCGAGTTTAGGGATTCACTCGACAGATCAGCGATGTAGCTCCTTTTCGCAACCGAGACAGATTGCTCGGACGCAGAGCAAGTAGTGCGGTGTGTAAAATGTATGACTGCGCATTTCTCGGTGTTAATTATGTCGGCTGCTGCGGGTCATGCTCAAACGTAATAATTTCTTGCTACGCTACCACTATATCGCAAAAATTTAATTTTGCTATGCAACACATGCACTTACATTTTTCTTGCTTACTGTAACTAACGCACTATTTTTTGGCCGCGAACGCCGGCAGTGTGCGAAGTCGCTTCAGCACTCACAGAATGGCATGATAATTTTGAAAAATTACGCCATTAACTTTTTTCTCTCACTATTTTGAATTAACAGTTTTGTGTTGCTTAAGGTATGCTGTTAATTTCAGAGAGAGAGATCTCGTATGAACGAGCATGTGAGTCGTAATTCTGAAAACAGCACAGCTGCTCCCTAGGTGGTTTCGAGGCGCACAATAACGTGGCTATTTATACTGGCACCGTTGCTTCTTGAGTATCGCGTGTACGTGTGATGTCTTTCAAATTTCTGCATTGGGCGTTATTGAAATGTTTATGTATGTCATGATATATGTGCTTTCATTGACTTGTTCCGTGGAATTCGACGCGGTCTCGTGTGCGTATTTCGAAATTTGACCAGCAGCCTCTGCATGTAAACATGTTCGCGCAAACTGACGCGATGGCTCTTTTTATACTTCCGTTGCACCTCGAAAAAACTCCGTCAATAGCAAAGCAAAAAATAAAGAAAAGACAGAAAAAACTCCCATAATTCCACGCGAAAATTCCGCTCGTACGGAGTAAAAATTCTACTCCGATCATACGGAGCAAAAAAAACTCCGAACCGGGGGGTCGCTATAGGACAAGCAGTATACTCCCACCTCGGAGTTATTTCCGTTTACAGTGTACGGTGTGCCTCATAATCAGAAAGTGGTTTTGGCACGTAAAACCCCATATATTATTATTATTATTAGTCTGAAAGATCAGCCTTGCAAGAAGGTCGCGTCTTAGGTCTTTCCTGTTCCCGCGACACGTGCTTTCTTGCTCAGCGGGGCGACACCTGGAGGCAGTTGCTGAGTCCGAGATATTGTGCCCAGGAGCACGCGTGGCCTAGTAGACATGCAGAACTGCTTTTGACTAGTGGCGGCATTGAAAAACACCTTTTACCTTAATCTACGCTCGACTTGAATGCGCTTGCGGCACCGCGAATGCCACAGTATTAACGTATGGGTTGATAACGCGCGCCGGTGCGCTCACGCACTGTTCCTATTCACGGACCTCTGCTAAAATGCAACACGCTCAAGCTTGCATGTTTATTAGGCCGCGCACGCTCCTGGGCATGCTATCTCGGAGCCAGCAACCAGCTGCTGCAAGGTGCTACCCCGCAAAGCGAAGCCGGCGCAAATATTCTCAAGATAAGGCATGTGTATGCTGCAGCAAAAATCCGGAGACCACTAGCATACATCGCAATTCAATGCGAAGGTATTCACCCAGTGTGACGCGGAGGTAACGTACACCTTGGAGTTAAAGTAGTCTGAAGGATCGACCGTCAAGCAGTCTAGTTAAGCAAGAGACGTTTAGAGTAAAGGTGGAATAAAAGCAGGGAAGAAATTAATGCGACTGGATCTGTTACAGGCATAGGTAGCGATATGAGGTAGATACAGAAGTTCTGAGAAAAAATGATTATGGAGATGCATACAGAAAGGCTACAATAAAAAAACAGGTACAGTAGACGTGACTAAATCAAGCAGGCTAGGTGACAATTCGTCACCGCCCCGTTTCAAAGGGGTTGCCAATAAATCATCGCCAACCGTTCGCACGCTCTACACAGTAGTGGACGGCACTGCACGTGCTCGAAACTCGGTATACGAATGTGTGCCCGGACTCGGTATAGCACGTGTGATGCAACTTACCTGCGCCTTTTGTCTGTATGTTATAGTGTACCTGTAGAAAACGAAATGGAAGCGAACTTCACTACCTTCCTTAAGCCAACTCTTCTGTAGGATTTTCAAACCTGCGCCGTTTATTCTTTGTCTTACAATATTTCTTTATATTTCTATTACGTGAAAAGCAGCAGCCGTCGCCATGTGCGTCCAAATCGCAACCACTTTTCATTTAAAAAGTGATTCATTTGAATAAATGACTAAAATGCGAGAAAGAACTCGCTTGAGCAACACGTTCTGGCGAAGCAGGTGACTCTAAACAGCATGTCCGAGATTCTTTTTTATATTTACATGGAAAGTTTAGACACAAGCCACGTTTCCGAGGAGAATGTTTAACCGGACTCCTAATAAATCTGTTCCCGCAGTGACTATATCCGGAGACCTTAACTGGCGAGACTGCTGTCTTCATTCGATCATCGCAGGTACCAGTACACTCCGTCCAGCATCCGCGTGACGCTAGGCGACTACGTGCTCAACTCTGACGTCGAGAGCCTGCCCAGCGAGACGTTCGGCGTGCGCCAGATCCGGGTGCACCCGGACTTCAGGTTTACGCCCCAGGCGGACCGCTACGACGTGGCCGTGCTGGTGCTGGACAGGCCGGTCACCTACCGGGCCAACGTGATGCCCATATGCTTACCGCCAAAGGACGCCCAATTCGTGGCTCGAGTCGCCGAGGCCGCCGGTTGGGGAGCCCTCGAACCTGGCACGTATATCTTTCCTATTTGCCCGCTTCTCATATATCGCGCTCGTTTGCCGTTTGCAGCGTGTCTGTGCCTCGTAACTTGTAGAACTGCCCCAGCGACCCGCACAAGCTTTTCTATTCTGCTTCAAGACGAGACTCGGGTGCTCAACTGTAGAAGCACTGGGCCTCGTGCAGTGTATGCATGTATTTGGGGCCGCCAGTCGTTTCTTTCTCTTTCACAGCCAAGCTGTCATCCTCTAGTGCGGGATTTTTCGCGTCCGAGTGCACGGTTTTGCTCTCACAAAAGCAAACGACATATCCTCATAATTTATTGGCCCTTAAAGGCCTTTGTTGGGATTTTACATAAGGAGGGAGCATACATAAGAAAAAGAAATGTTGAAACAGTCATGACTGAAGAAAGAAAACAATAACATTAAGAAGGATAAAGGTGTAATGAAATAAGTCACTTTGTTAGAGGCTTTGTTTGGAAGACGTTGTTTGTGTTTCCGCGTAACAGAATTGCTTTTCGTATATTCGAATTTCAATTCGATGCTATCATACATGTAAGTTGTGCGTAAGTTGCATTTTACGAATTTCCTGGCGAATTTTCTTATGCAAAACGCTCGCTTCCTTAGATTTTACCTGTTCTTTAAAGCACCGCAAGTGGTAAGAATGTATTCCTAGCGTTCGAATACAGCGTCCCTCAGGACCGACTGCCGAGCTTTGGGAAGGTGTTAAAACTCCAGAATCATCTGCTTTTGTTATAATGAAGCAAGTTAGGGAATATGGCAGTCGCTGCTTACACCGCAGAATAAATGACAATTGCGGTCTCGATATTGATAATCACGAGCATACGCAGTGCTGGACGCATACAGCCTCCTGCACGCAGTCCTCACGCTTTCGGGAGTCGGAACATGAAATAATTATTATTAAAATTAATAAACGTATGACTGAGGCTGTCATTTAGGTTCAAGAATTCGGCGAGCATATTTGAAAAACAACCAAAATTAATATATATGCAGTGCAAGCACAAGTTTTATTGGCCGCCACAACGGGTATGCTTAGCGTTGGGCTGTTCGCATTACGAGCAGCCCAACCTCCGATTTCAGCCTGATTTTTTTTTTCAACCTCGGCACGACCTCTGATTTGAGGGGTGCCGTTTTTCCTAAAATCGGTGCTTAGTGTTGTGAAGCACGGTTGGCCTAAAAGCGCAAGTAAAACGGAAACAAAAGATTGGAGAACCAGAATATCGCTGGCTCTAAACTAAAGCTATAAGGGAAGAAAATTACGCTTGCAACCGTTGTCACAAAACAAAACATCATAGCAAAGCAAGTTGCAGCGCATACATGCGTACTAAGGCATGGACAATACCAAAGTGATACAAGAAACGACTTTTCAAATAACGCTAGTTCGCTGCTTAACAAACTCGTGGTGGATGCATACCAGACGTGGCCCTATTTTTCTGAACATGAAAATGACTCGATTGACTTCTCTCGGTGGTTGAACTCAACTGAAGTGTCCTGCGATTGCGGTTTCATTCGCAACAATGTAAAGCAAGGTGCGAACAAGAGGCCCCTTTAGGCATCTGTGGTGCTCCGAGAGCCTGGACCGGCTACGACTTCTTTTGCTATATTTCGCCTTTTTTTTTTCGAGGCGTTTATTCACGGCTTACGTTAATTCGAATCGGAGCTCGTTTGCTTGCCGTTTCCTGTGTTTGCCTTACTTGCGCTGCTAGGCGAACCCCGCATTCGTTCAAGCTTTGGAGCTCTTCCCGGCTTATGGACCCGACGCACGCAAGAACTGTACTTCACCATGCCAGCTCTAAACCGAACCGCCACTTATGAATTTGCCCGCTTGAAGGGGCCCATAATGGCGAGTTACTTAGCAGTGCACCGTGGCATTCAAGTGAAAATCAATTTTGCGGGTCTGCCTGGGTTTGCTAGGTGCATCTGAAGGGGTGTTTAGCAGTGGAGCTGCTTAGCGCGAGTCACGCAACGACTTGGGGCTGACACGCCGCGTTAACTAAGTGTCTATCGCGTCGCACACTGCTGAACACGAGATTGCCGGCTCGGTTCCGGCCACACTAGCCGCATTTCTTTGGGCGCGAAATGCAAGAAACGCTTCTGTACTTAGATCGAGGAGCACGATAGAGCACCAGCTTTGTTAGAGTTAAATCGAAGTGACACACTATGGCGTGCATCATAATTAGGTCGTTATTTTAGCTCTTGGAACCCCATAATTTAATTTTAACCGACTCGGGGCTGCCGCGTCTCTCATCTTTTGTTCTTGTAGGTTGGAATGATTTTGAGAACGCAGATGTGAGTGCGAGAGAACTCTTTTGTAAACCTGGAAAACAAGCCGGTGGAATTTGTGCCAAGCGAATGGCCAACGCTCATTCGTTGCGTTGCTCGTGGCAGCATCTGGAAATTCAAACGCAGTAAACCACTTCATAGTGTGTTGAGTGCCACGGCGCTATACAAGGTGTCCCAGCTAATTTTAGCCAGTTCAAAAATACGCAAATGCCCCGTAGCTGGACAGAACAAAGGTAATGTTTGCAGTCACTTGTAGATACATTATTCATCCAGCTTAATAAGATAATCAGTCTTAATTAATTAATGAACTTCTCAAATATTATTAGTTGAAAAGTGCCAATTATAAAATTGTAGAGCATGTACTGGTTGGGGTCGGGCATGACATAGATGGTAGCTGGCCCATGCCGTCGTCCAACTTATCCACGCTGAGGACGTTGTTGAAGGGAGACTTCTCTTCGAGGACGAGGAATATGAGACTTATTTACAGTATCTACATGAGAACGTTACAGTTCATCAGTCTAACATGACTGAATGAAGAATGCACACCCAGCAGCCGTGCAACAGCTGCTTGCAAACTCTGTCCTTCCTAGGTGAGGGAAAATGGCCGTTCGATCGTCGACCAATTCGGAGCGTTCAAAGTCATCTTAGCCGACCCGCCTTTGAGGGGGAGGGTTTACACTCACTTCTGCACAGGTTTCACTGACAAAACCGAGGTGAGAGGGATAGAGCAGGCGCCTCTTGATCTAGCAGACAGTGCCCGCCGCGTCTGTCCATTGACTGCCTTCTAAGGCCCGTGAGACGGCGTCGCAAAACACCTTATTCCAGGAGTTCCACCCCTTCAAACAAAGCGTGATGGTGACGGCGAATCCACTAATACCTGGTCCGCCAACTGCGTGTAGGCATATCGGCGTCGCTCACTTGGCACAATGCGACGCGATGCATTGTGGTCTTTAGAAAGCGAGTCATCGCAGCAGACATGGTGGCGCCGAGAGGCTGCTGACTCGGCGCTTTCTTTTCCCAAGGCGAGTCGTCGCTGCGGGCCAGGCAGGATTCGACGGTCCCTTCTCCCCTAGTTCGCCAGCCCCACAGCTGCGGTGGGCTTGGGAAAATTTTGCAGTTCGGCACCCCTGCAGGCCGTTCGTAACAAGCGACATCAAAAACTCCGAATACAGCTTTCTGTTCCTTAATACGTGCTGCATAAAAGTATTTTTCCGAGCATTAAAGAAGCCTGCAAATACACGCGATGTGCCTCTAGAGGCCAGTCGCGCGGCAATTTTGTGTGCATTAGCGGGCTGCTTTCACGCTCGGAAAAAAAGCTTTTAAGTAGCACGTATTAAGGAACAGAAAGCTGTATTGGGAGTTTTTCATGCCGCTCTAAAATTTTTTCATTGACGCTTTTCATATATTTGAAAGCTTGTTAATTTCGACTAATTATGTAATTAGGCGGAATGAATAAGGATAGTTCGAGTACCTCAAAGCGACGGCAAACATTACCTTGGTTGTGTTCAATTACGTAGCATTTGCATGTTTTTAAACTCTGGCTAAAGTTAGCTGGGACCGGCAAGTTGCTGATTTACCGGCAGGACAGTCCCTATGCTGCACAACGTATTCATAAGTTTTATAGCATTTAAATAACCACTTCACGACAGCTTCACCTAATAGATTCCGAGATATGCACTGAATCTGCATTGTGCAGTGAAGAGATCTAGGCACCACTTGCTACATTACGTCACAGATCCGTTCACTGTCACATCTGTAGCAACAGTACGCAGATGTGTACTATATAAACACGTTAATTATATGCTTGCTTAATTGCATGTGGGCTATTGTGCAAGATAAATAGCAGGCACGGCAGGAGCCACTGTCAGCTAGTCCTGGAGTTTTCTCTAAGGTAGCTTTGGTTTAAAAACCCGACTTAAGACGGGCGCTGACAAACTTCTTGTAACAGCTACGTATGCCCACAGAATAGTCAGTGGGAATCGAGGCGCAATCCGATATGTGGGGACCATTAGTACCAATAGCCCGACAATCGTTCCACCTCTAAATCAAGCAGCATAGGTATTTCCTTTAAACAACCTTATTTGGAAGATTCGGGAATTTGAAACATCAAACAAAAAATGCGGCTCATCGTTTTTTTGGAAACAACCTCCACGTGTAAACGCATGTGAAAGTAAAGGAAGCGACTGAGTTCTTCGTCAGGCTAAATACGATTAAATGGACAAATCTTCGCGATGCATGAAGGTTGCCTTTTTCAGCATATCTGTACCAAACTAAATAAATGAATACATGGTCGTATAGTGAACAGAGACTCTTCTTGAAGCTCCCCTGATGCATCGTTTTTTTGGCGTAAGTTCGTGTGAACAGGCTAAAACTACCGTTTCCTTCAAATTTGCGGTCACAATCCACCCGTTAACAATACAGTACGAGTTCCAGGACACGCACAGGATCACGTTTTTCACGAAGAGGCTGTGCACCTGGAACTTCATAGAGGCCAGTAATTACGAACAATGTTCTTTGCGAATTTATTTTTGGCAGAAGCAACACTGTGAACCACATGATGGTCCAGGGCTACCAATCTCGGTCAGAGCTGACAGTCTTGCTCTCACACAGCGGCAATATTATTGCATGGTTTTTTTTAGACTTCGCACACAGGGCTCCGAAAGTGCTTTTGGCTTTTCTAAAGAGGTACTACCTTATGGCGATCGCATTTGAGCACCTGGCTTTTACCTTCTGTGCGCATCTGTTCAGGAAACATTTTTCTCTCTCGTCTTAATTCCTATTTCATCCTTCTCCTGTGTAACGTAGCCAAGTAGGCGGTTTATTGCTTAACCTCCCTGGCTTTCCCTCTTTTTGTTGTCTCTCTCGGAGAACTTATTGCAGCGCGATTCCTTCGCGAATCTACGAAAATTACACGTTTAGCAGAAAAGAATGCTCAGAATAATATACAATGTAGCATATGACCACCCATCTAAACCGCTCTTTATGAAAGACAACATAATGCCGATTCATGATCTGTACGCATACCGCCTAATCACTAAATACATTACCGAGGTCAAAAATAACGTCTCGTTCATTGCACAACTGGCATCACTGCAGAAAAGAAATTTCGCCTACGCAACCAGAAACACCGATATTTCGCACATACATTCATTCAGAACAGGTTACGGACAACATATGCTCAGAAACACTCTTCCACATCTCTTAAACCTGTGCCAACATTACAATTTAAATCTCCGACGCACCCGGTCAAAAGATTTGCGTCATTTTGTTTCACTTATAAGTGAAAGGGCGGCACTTTCTGTTTGAAATGTACGACATGATATTATGCACATCACTTTGTTTTTTTGGAATTGTACATTTTTGTAAAAATTGTCATTTGTAATATTCCTTTTGGTCTGTACTCGTATGCTTGTACTGTTTGACTTTTTTTTTCTAAACATCATGTATTGTATCGAGGAGGCGAGAGCCCGTCAAGCTGGATATGCAGCTTTTTCTCTCCCCCTCCCACATCCTTGGGATGGAAAATAAAGGCATTATTGTTATTATTATTATTATTTGCACTCGCCAGTGATTACCGAGTAAGCGAATAAACTGCCTGTTCACTGTTAATGCTCCATTTGTACTTCGAATAAGAACACTACACAACGCGCATTGTACTGGCAGAAACTCGCCATCTTTGTTGATAAACTTGGATGCGAAATTCAATGGCCTTAATGTCTGTTCATTTTTCGAGAACTTTTCGGAAAGTATTTGTTTAGATTCGCTTCGGGTGAGTTTCGATTCGAATTCGATTCGGTCTCGAAAATTACTATTAGCCCTTGCTCAGTGTTTCAAACGCGATTTCAAATTGTACTCCCTTGAACCGAGGCTGTCGTGAAGTCGTTGCCCTTGATGCCACTCCGCCGTGTACCGTGTTTAACAGGACGCTAGCCGCGGTCGATCGACTGCCTAAAAAAAACGTCAACTGCTTCAGTGCAGTCACATTTGTTGCTGACACCGAGGAGAGGGCAATGATTACGCACTTTTATGCGAAGCATACTAGCCGCACAACCACGCTCTTCCTTGCTGCGCCGTGCGCGGCCGCGTAGCTACCATTGAGGGTATGAGCCATTGTTCATTGCTGCGCGTCTCATATGTGGGTCTATTCTCTTAAGTTTGCTATGTTTGTTACTAAGTTGCTTCTATTATGCGAAGCATACTAGCCGCACAATCACGCGGCCGCGTAGCTACCATATGACGTCATAACAGCTGCAAAAGCGGAGGCTCAACTCGTGCGCTCGCTTGCGGCCGCGTAGCTACATAGCCGAGTCTCGGCTCGTGCGCTCGCCTGCATGAGTTGTTTCTTCGTCTAGCCGAACCAAATATAGCCAAGCAACAGCAGTTCACCAGGCTAAACAGTGGTTCAACAACTAAAATAAAGGCTAGTATGCTTCGCATCCTGGGCTTAACCTTAGCTAAGCCACAGCCATTTTTTCTTCACCCATTCCTTTAGGCTCCAAGGTGCGACCCCGCGTCCTGCAGCACGTCCACGTTCCAGTGCTGCCCAACGAGGTCTGCGAGAACTGGCACCGGCGACAGGGCATCAACATTCGCATCCACGACGAAATGCTGTGTGCCGGCTACGAGCGAGGCGGCAAGGACTCCTGTCAGGCAAGGACTCCTAACGTGTGCTTTCATTCTCGCCGGCACGCTGTTTATTTCCCCGCGCGCGGGCATGCAGCGCGGGTGGGGACTGTCGCGAACTGCGTCACGCTCGGCCGGTCCCCCCGAAACGAGCGCCGTTCCCTATCGGTCCTACACATCGACAGCCGCGCCGTAAGCGCGACGTGAGCTATCCTTACCCGCCATCGTGTCCAGTTGGCGCCTGTCCTGTGCCTCTCCGTATATAGTCGTTACCGCTTATGGGTCGCCGCGAGGGCATGTAGGAGGGCGACGTCTCCGAGGTGCGTATGGGAACCCTCAGTCTCTTACGGCGGAGGTTTCTCATTATGTGGTATTCAACGCGCTCGGCGAGACAAAATTGGGTGCCTGCGGCGTGAAACGGCGCGATGAAAATAACGGCGGTGTGTGTGGAGAGACGGAAAAGAAAAAGGGGTACTGCGCGCGACCCGGTTATATAAGCTCCGTGTTTTTTCGGCGCCCCGACAAAGGCGCCTTGCGGGAGAATGGCGGTGCCTTGAAAGGGTCGTCGCTTTCGGCGGCACTCTCTCCCTCTTATCGCGTAGCGCTATGCGGCGTTCGCGTTGGGTCGTGCGATATATAGCGCCACTGACCTCGTCCCTGCATTCCTCTTTCGGTTCTTGGGGCCGTGGCCGGTTGTGACACGGCGCGCGCAGGTGTTTGGGTGGTCATCAGCGCTTCGTCCGTCACTCCCCCCCTCCCTCCTCCCCACGCCCTCCCCCTCTTGCTTTCATATGCACTGAATTTTCACTCGTAGGTATCCTGCAGCCGTTGAACGCTGCCCCCCCCCCCTTTTTTTTTCTCCTTTTGATGGCGACCTAGTTTGGGAGAAAAGCGCTTGCAGCTAGGCTGCGGTACTTGGGCCAATATAGCGAACTGCTCAACTGGCATTTCCCAATGACTGCCATTTTATCTTCGCTACATTTCCTTTTTCTGATCTATTCTTTTTTTCATCCCCAAATGTACGGTATCCAACCAGGCTCTGCCTTACTTAGCCTCATTGCATTTACTTCCTCGTCTGTCCCTCTTAACTGCACGGTGTCTCCAGGCGTTTGTCGTTCTCATTTCTTTCTGACAAATACATGTATAACAAGATAATCGGCTGACACTTCTCGAGTAAGAAAAGATTAACAGAATAAACGTCACCATCTTCGTTAGTTAGCTCAGTGGGGAAAATATTTATACAGGGTGTCCCAGCTATCATGCACCAATATTTAAAAAAAACATGCACATGCCACGTATCTGGTACAGAACCAAGGTAATATTGCTTGCCGTCGCTTGGAGATACTAAGATTATTTCTTGCATTCCACCTAATTGCAGAATTAGTATTAATGAAATGTTCAACTTCTCAAATATTATACTTGGATGAAAACTGTCAATGACAAAATTGTAGAGCAACATGAAAAACTCCCGATACAGCTTTCTGTTGCCCAATACGTCCTACGTAAGGGTTTTTCTGAACGTGCAAGAAGCCCGCAAATGCACGCAAAATTGCCGTGCAACCGGCCGCTCGAGGCACTTTGCATGTGTTGCGCGTACTGAGCAACAGGGAGCTGCATAGGGAAGTTTTCGTGTATCTGCAAGTTCCTCATTGACACTTTTCATCTAACTACAGTGTTTGATAACCCGATTAATTAAGACTGATTATGTAAATAGGCCTAAGGCAAGGAAATACTCCCCCAAGCGACGGCAAACATTACCTTGTTTTGATGCAGCCACGAGCATTCGCATATTTTTAAATCTTGGTGCATGATATTTGGGGCTCCCTGTTTATAGAACTGTATGAAGCCACGGCGTGGCATACGCTAATCAGATTCTCGCTATAGGCTGAGGCCGTCAGGCAGCTGATCTCCAAGTTCGGAGACGTAGCACACTGCAGGGCGTCGCTTCGCGGATATCCTGATGCAATTTCGTCTCGTCACTCAGTCGGCGGCGAAGCTATCGAGAGCATTTTACGTAGTAACTTAGGAAAGTTCAGTATGAACTGCTCATACTTAAGCTGGAGAACAGGTAGCTGCTATTTATATCGTGATGCATCGTGAGCATGCGCCAACTATCAGGCTTTTCTTTCTTTGCTTTTTTTTCATCAAAGTCCATCCCGCGAAGGACTTTGCTGAAGCAAGCATTGTCTGCACTTGCTATCAAGGCACGCGTCGATTCTGTAAAGGGCGTGAACCTACTGGGATTCAACGGAGTTGTAATCTATGAGAAGAACGATTTACTCGAATCATCCATCAAGTGTATTGAACTTTGTAGAATTAACGCACCTCGGTTGCCCAGTGGATATATGGCGTTGCGCTGCTGAGCGCGAGGGCGTGCGTTCGATTCCCGCATCGGCGGACGCATTCTGAAGGGTTCTGAATTCAAAGAAACGCCCGTGTACTAAAATTTACGCGCACAATAAACAACCCTAGGTTGTCAAAAAATCACTCCGGAGTTCCCCACTACTGCATTCCTAATGGCCACATCGTCGTTTTCGCAGGTATACGTAATACCTCACTATCTACCATTGTAGGCTTTGCTTGAGTTACAATACGCAAACAATCCAAAGAGGCTCCGAATGAGTTCAACGTGGTTGCAGGCACGCTCCATTCGAGGAATGTATAATGACGTTCGATATCGTCAAGGTTTTGCTAGAAAATAACAAAACTGACCTGCATGTACAAAAAAAAAGCACTGGCTAAATCGAGAGCATGTGCCTGGCAAGTAGCACTAAAGTTTGGAGGAGCTGAAGACGGGATCTCGTGGCCACTACCGCTCCCGCTCTTCGTTAATAATGCGAAAGCGTTATATGGCGTATGAAGCGGAAAATCTGGTGGCGTGGCCGGAGATTGGCCGCAGCCAATCAACGTTTACCGCGTCCTGCGTGGCCCGTCAAGTTCCTTGAAACATCACCAGATGGCACTCCGCTCCGCGCATCCGCGGCAGCGGCGTCGTCGCCCGTGCGGGGGAAGGAAAAACACTGGAGGACGCTTAAGCTTCGCTTTTAAGAGTGCAATGCGATAGCATTCAGACCCTTTGCTTCTTTTCATGCTTTCCGGGAACTGCAGCTTATGTAACTGTAACGTTAACCGGCAAACGCTGGCTGCAAGCGCTATACACGAAGGCGAGCTTTCTGGTAAAAACGCGGTCTCTTTCGTAGATCCATCTCCTGCTACTGTTTCGCACTTTTAATATTTGTCTGAGAAAAGCTAACATAAAGGGCATGCGCTGTCGATGTTTTTTTTTTTCATTACATTTGTTTGTGGGCTGTCGTTCTCAAAATTCCGAGAAATAACTTTGTAAAGATTGAAGGGCAAGGTATGAGCAACTTTGGTGGCAGAGAAGTGGTTGAGCATGCATGGTTCAGGAATATCGTTTTTTTTTCGTTTTTTTTTTTTTTTTTTTTTGCCGAAGCGACCTCCTACGCGGATGTGGGACGCCGACGCCGGATAATCTGCGACACGGGCTCGTTAACGCCGGTGCGTTAGAAAAATGAACCAGGAAGCTCGCCTTCACGCATAGAGTTCGCCGCAAGCCTTTCCCGGTAACGACAACGGTAGCATAAGCTGTGGTGGCCGGGAAGCGGAAACTGTGCGTCGGGTCTGTACATAGCGCCGCACGTCGCGGTGTTGCCTGTGGGGGCGGTGGTTTCGGTGACTTCTGTCGTGCGCTCCGATGGACCAATCTTGGACTTGAACTTTTCAGTCAGTAGCTGCACCCAGCTCCTTTGGACGCCCACGCAAGTATGCGAACGAAGCCGAGTTGTCATCGGACAGATGCCACAATGCTTCCGCATTCATCCACGTAGGATACCTAAGTGCCCATGAATTTTCGATCAGTGTAGCCATTCAAATTAATGGCCTGCGACCACCGATTGGGCTGTCGGAGAGGTGACACATTTGAAAGTCAAACATCGCGTTTAAATGTAAGTTCGCAGTGAAATTCAAGGAACTATGAAGTGCGTGCGCGAAATTGCATGCATGGCGTAGCATGCTGACAGCGAGTGCGCATGCCTTCGTTTTTCTTTTTCTATGCTGGAGCAGCACAAAGGAGTAAAATGGAACAGCTGGAAGTGCGTTGTTTCCAACCTCTTTATCTAGCACGCACAGTCACACATGCACAACTACCCAAGGTGGTGCCATTAGATTTAGCTGTGCGTTATGCATGGTAATTTAGGCCCAATGTACATATGCGTTTTATGCTGCTGAGTACGGCAGGAGGTTAGTATACTTGCGTAACAGGCAGCGTCCAGACGATCCTAGGCCACTCGCTTCAATTCGAATTCGCACTTTCTACTTTCCTTTTACTACAGAAAGAGAAGCAAAATCAGCTATCAGTTTGACACGTCTCAAGGTCAAGACAAAGTATTAGAGATGTTTTGTCTTAATGAGATTAGCTGCTTGTTTTCACGCTGATAACCTTAGAGAGATGGCACCAAGCCAGGAAAACGTTGATTTCCACGTAGCAGGTGACGCCACAGCATTAGCGTTGGTGATGCAGAACGCTCTATCGTGCTTGTTCACTGCTCCCATTAATTTGATTCTACACTTTATCACGCTACTCGAGCACGGCATGCTACAAACATTGATCTCTCGGCACGTTTAACGTGGTTCCGCGGTTCGGCAGCCCAGGCGCAGAGAGCCTAACGTATCACGTTGGCGTGTCACTTGACTTCTATTGAAGACAACGAAATACGCGGTTGGTCTTGTGACGCCAACAACGGGAATAAAATGTGGCAAAAATCAACCATGCGTTGTTCCGAACGACTGCTCGGCCACATATGCGTAACTACGCAATTCATAAGCTTTACAGGTTCATTCCACGATTGTTTTCACTTGGAATTTACGATATGACGCAGTCGTCGGATTTCACGCTTGCCGCTTTTCCGTCAGCGCGACTTGGCATCGCGCTGTAATCGCTGCCGCGCAGGCAGAGCGAAACCGATGTAATGTCGTTAGTGTACCAAACTTCCTCAGAGCATTTCTGTACCGTCTGGTACATTTGTTCTAGTATTGAGTCTAATTGTTTTAAAGCAGATGCGGCGTTATACTCAGTCACACTGGCAAATTTCGCTTAGTGTGAGCGAGCGTACTTCGCTGTTTGTGCCTGCTGAGGACACTGTGTCCTCAACGGTGTCACAAGGGAAATTTTAGTGACACGCGCTGAAGAACACACTCGTCAGTGAGTGCGTTCGTCGAACTCGTTTCACTGCGTCGAAGTGTTCAGCCTCAATAGGAGTGATTCACAAATAAAAAAATATTGCCCATTGCGATTGGCCAAATAATTCTACAACCAGTCCTGCTATGTGTGCGTTTCCTAATGTTATCTCTGCGACCTCTGCCAACCGTCGTACTTCCTTTACCAACGAGAGTCGTCTCGTGCGCAGTGACAAGAAGCAAGTTTGCGCACAATTTTCCTCAGTTTCGATGCGACAACGTGGGCAGTGCGATTGCGGATAATGCTCGCTATCTGGAAAAGACTGGCATTTTATCGCGATACTGCCATCTTTCTTCACTGAAAGTCGTCACTTACGGTGCCGGTCGCCAGTGTAACCCGTAGTAGTAAGTAGTGCTGTGACTCGTTTCTCGAAAATGAAAAAAAAAAATGGGTGCTGTGTAGCAGCTCATACTTAACGCGAGTGTGCGTTGGCAGGCGTTGCTGCTGTACACTACGGAGCGAAACGCGTCCGCGAGTTTCATTTGCCACCGCCTGCGGCCATTCAAGCTGGTGCGGTTTTGAGAGATACCCCGATAATCCTCAAGACTCTGGGTTCGGCGCTTTTGCGCTTACGTGCTTTTATCTTGGCAGCGATTCATTCATTCATTCATTCATTCATTCATTCATTCATTCATTCATTCATTCATTCATTCATTCATTCATTCATTCATTCATTCATTCATTCATTATCGATTGGAAGGGTCGACAAGCGCGAATAGTCACCGGCTTCGCATTCCTGATATCTAGATTATAAGAAAGGAGTTAACGTTCCCATATATTTCACCTGCACTTACCACGGGATACCACGCGGAAAACGTGATACGTTGATGCCGCTATTTCGGGACTTACCGCCTGGCCGTGCTGACAATTAGGCTTCCTAGTGTACCCGATGGCAGACTGCGCTGTCGTGAAACAAAATTACGTTCACGCGGAAACTATAGCTCTGGCACGTGATTTCAGGTTGGATTGCGAGTAAAAAGTACATCAACAAGCATTACGGACATTTAGGCCCTTCAGGGAAACGCAGTCAGTTGACGCGTCCCTTGATGTACGCCCACTATGCGATCGAGCAGATCTACTAAAACACTGTTGCTGTTTCCTTGTAACCTCTTTTTCTTTGCAGGGCGACTCGGGTGGTCCGCTGATGCTGAACGACTACGGCGTCTACTACCTGATCGGCATCGTGTCGGCGGGCTACTCCTGCGCCAAAAACTACCAGCCCGGCATTTACCACAGGGTCAGCAGCTCGTCCGATTGGATATCGTCCAACATCTACTAGACTCGACGTTCCAGACGGCACGCGCCCCTCAAAGCGGCGCATGCGCGGTCGTGTCGAAAGAAAAAAAAAACAAATACAAGAACAAGGAAAAAGGCAGGCTGCTGCTGTGCGTGCGGCTTGAACGACGACGATGAACCCGTGCGTTGTGGACCAATCTGCGTCACGTTCCAGACGTGAAGACGGTTTCGAAGGAGCAACGACTGAGCCGTGGTGTGCGAGTGGTTTATCGTTTTTTTTTCTTTATTGCGCGAAGACATTTTGGTGCGCGGCGCTGGTGAGCCGATAGAGGGCGCCACTCTACGTGACGCGTGCGTGATCTTCGAGACCTTCCTTGTGAGCAGTCGCGGCGTTCGAGGAAAGTTGGCGTTGTTGTTTCGTTTTAACTGTTTTTTAAGTGTTTCGTCTCGCTCTAATGTTGTTCGAAATTTTTAGGCTTTAAAACAGAGGACTTGTCGAGAGTGTAATTTTTTTTTTCCTCCCCTAGGTCACAATTTACTTTTTCTTCGCCACAACAAACCTGAGCTGCTGCTGCACATCTCAGTCGCTCGCTTTTCTTGGCACAAGGATGTAAAGGTCGCCCATTTCAGGATGCCGTACACTTTTTTTTAACCCTGAAATTTGCCGCTCAGAGTCCTGTTTCTATTGCTGGCCAAGCAGCGTCGTCACTCTGCTTCCCCGACCCGTTATATAATTCCTTCTCAAAAATGAACGACTTCGAGGTTTTACAAACATGGCATGCTTTTCATGCATTTCTGAAATAAAACGTGTTTAAGTAAATGTGCTTTCTGGAATCCGTGGCATGGCCATGTGTCTGAATTTAAAGGTGAGTGCAAAAGTGACGCTAACGATGAATACTAAAGTATGTCGAGTCAGTTCGTTAATTCAGCTGTGTTGTGTCGATTAATCAAGGAGAAAAAGGGTGGTCAAAGGCCGAGCCACACCGCCGGCACATCAGTGTCTCTTCACGCATTTCGAAGCATTTTCTAGTACTTGTAATGTGCCCTTGAGGTGCAGTGAATGTTCCGCGATCTCAGAGTTCCGTGGTTCGGTTCTTCAGTGCAAGAGGTGGGCAGTGTTTCAATGCTTCCCCATAGACGGCGAAGTGTGTTGCTAAGCGGACAGCAGCCATCTTAAGCCTCGTTACAATTCTGACGAGGACCTAAACACCGGCAGCTGCGCGAAGACAGCGCCGTAGTCGGAAACTATCTCGGCTACGGTGTTGCCCAGGCAATATTGCAGCTCGGTAAGAAGCTTACTCGGCTCTACGGGAAGGTCTTCTGCGTAGAAAACGCAGCCAGGCTTTCCTACCTGCTTTTACTCGTGGTGGCGCATAAAGACTAATATAAGTGTTGCACTGCTAAGCGTTCTTCATTGGTTAGCACTAGCAAAGATTTAAAAATGCAGGATTAATGTGCGCTCTTAACTTTCTCTCTAGTCGCCGCGAAATGGCGTCAGGTCACCGAGGCGCCGCGCCAGTCTTCCAGACTCATTCCATTACTTGGGCTGCATGGCTGTCTACGTAGACTGTCTCCGATGCTCGCCATAACTGGCACACGCCAAAAGTCCAACTTTACGCATAAAAAAATACTATGACGAGAAGAGATGCCGTCAAGATACCTAAGGCGACTGAGCAGGTGCAGGTACTTCAAGGTGGCGTTGCTGACCCGTCTCTAATTTTAGGCGTTTTCTCTACAATTAACCCTAATCTCCCGGTAAAGCAACTTCTTCGGTATTGTAGATATGCAAGTTAGTATTACAGCTCAAGTTATTATTTACCTCTAAAATAACTTGATGTGAACATAGAGCTTCAGCAGCGGTAAGCTGGCGACTTTCATTTTTGGTTACTGCGCTGCTTTCCTCGCAGTGAAGGCAAAATTATGCAAGGGGCACTGTCAACACTATTACCAGGCGGAAGACGTGCCAATATAGCCGAGGGCGGCCAGTTCATGGAACAAGACGCCCTCCGGTTTTTGTAGGTGAACGTGTTTCTCGACATGTGGCCGGGCTACAAACATTGTTCACGTATGTTAATAAAGAAGTAATGCAGAGCATGCGTTGCAGCATTACGCATAATATTGCATTCCAGCAACGATTAGCGGCGTCAAAGTTGCTAAATCTGCGTATAATGCAACTGAATAAAAAACAGCCAACCCCTTGCCTACACTCTTCCGAGATGCACACAGATGAAGGCACTTAAATTCAATATAGCGACGCGCGAATGCCACGCAGCAGTGCTCCGCATCCGATGCATGCACTGTAAAATATTTTACACCCCTTACAATGAAAAAGGGTGTAAATGTGTCTATAACTCACACCCTTAGGGTGTAATTTATATAACGCACACCATAAGGGTGTGAGTTATAGACATTTACACCCTTTTTCACTTTTAAAGGTGTAAATTATTTTAGTGTGCGCTGCGATTTGTCGTTTGCATCGTTGATTCCGCGCGAACGAATAACGCGCACAGCGTAAGCATTTTCTTGGCAAAGCGACCCTCTCATTCAGGCATCGAAGCCGCTGCTATGTTCACTGGGAAAACGGGGGCAGTGCATACAGAAATGAGTAGACAGCGCAGCCAAACAATTTATTGTCCCTGCAACAAAAGAAGTTTTTAAAATGATGCGTAGAGTGCACATGCGTAAAGAAGATGCACTTATGCGTTTCAAGCGCATGTCAGAAAGTGTGCTTGTTGAAAAAGCGATTTTTCTTCTTGCTTGCTGGTAGTAGGCACTTGCAAGAAGCGCGGTCTTTCATTGTGGCCAGAGTTACTGCATCTCCATGCATTGCAATACGAGTGGTATTGGATGACTTTTCTCATGCATACACCTAAATTAAATGAAGAATTTTGTCCCCAGACTGCTTCAGCGCTTCACTGTCGCCCGCGCGCCAGCCTGTGCGCAGTGTCCTGGGATACCAGCTTCGTTGAAGTACGCGATAACAAAAATATGTCCACTTGAATGCTCTTTGTTGCCATTCGCGTCAACTGCTGCCGTTCCGGAAGCGGAGCACAGCGAGTGCTATATTGACGTTTCTAATGATTTCGTTTCTAAGGATGTTTTTTTAATGACTTCGTGATCTAATAATGTTTCTAGCCACGTAACATTTAAACATTGTAACACCTTCAATGCTAGGGCAGTGCTACCATCGCACGACAGAAGTGGCACTGGCGGCGTTGACGGAAAACTCGCACCTTGACCGGGGCCTGCTAGCGCTGTCATCCACTAGAGCGTAGTGTCCTCGTTGAAAAAAATGAATAAGCTGACATCACTTTCACAGCATATACCAATGAGTAAGCTATTGAAGGCTAGCACCATGTCGATTATTAAAAAAAAAAAACTGTCGAAATTGCCGAGTCAAAGCAACGGGCAGTGACCGAGGCATGTTTAGCACTGCACGGGCCGTGATTCTCGGACTGGTCTAATGAACGGAAAGAAAGGGTTCAACGAAGGGCCCGATCTTTATTAATCATATAAGAAGCCAAAAAACAAGGACAACACAGGGGAGATTACTTGAACTTGCTAACTGAAATTAAGAAATTATAAATTAATGGCATTTAAGGTGGATGAAAAAACAACTTGCCGCAGGCGCGAAACAATCCCACGTCTTAGCATTACGCGTGCGATGCTCTACCAACTGAGGTACCGCCAGCGTCGTCTTCCCATCCACTCTCTGGGGTATTTGTGTGTTACTACTAGAACTAGTTTAACAGTCTCGGGAGAGAACAGCAGTTTACGATAGGTAGCGAGGCACTGGAAGTGGTAAGGGAATACATCTACTTAGGGCAGGTAGTGACCGCGGATCCGGATCATGAGACTGAAATAATCATAAGAATAAGAATGGGCTGGGGTGCGTTTGACAGGCTTTCTGAGATCATGAACAGCAGGTTGCCATTATCCCTCAAAAGAAAAATGTGTAACAGCTGTGTCTTACCAGTACTCACGTAGAGGGCATAAATCTGGAGGCTTACGCAAAGGGTTCTTCTTAAATTGAGGACGACGCAACGAGCCTTGGAAAGAATGATGATAGGTGTAACGTTAAAGGTCAAGAAAAGTGCAGATTGGGTGAGGGAACAAACGCGAGGAAATGACATCTTAGTTGAAATCAAGAAAAAGAAATGGGCATGGGCAGAACATGTAATGAGGAGGGAAGATAACCGATGGTCATTAAGGGTTACGTACTGGATTCGAAGAGAAGGGAAGTGTAGCAGGGGGCGGCAGAAAGTTTAAGTTTAAGATTTAAGATTAACATTAATAAGTTTGCAGGGACAACATGGCCAAAATTAGCATATGGCCGGGGTGGTTGGAGAAGTATGGAAGAGGCCTTTGCCCTGCAGAGGGCGTAGCCAGGCTGATGATGATGATGATGATGACTAGAACTAAACCGGGGCCTGTTAGCCAGCGCCACCACTCACAAGCCTCGGTGGTGGATGTGGGACATCCTTTCTGCCGCAGACGTCGCGAGTATGTGGACTTGGTGTCTTTCTTTATTGGCTTTTAATGATCGGCCTGGTTCAGGCATATGTAAAGCTATATTCACCCGAGCCTGTCCCGCTAGCTCAAAACGAGACCTCGGCGCGGTCCGAGACTAAAAAAAAAAAAAAGTTCAACCTACCTGATTCGACTAAACCCGGCTCGACCCGACAACAAACGAGGCCCGACCGAGGCCCGAACGCGCCCTAGAGAGCAAAGTGTTTCAAATAGCAATAATCACTGTTTGATTGACACGTGCTTCATTAGAAAGTACGATAACCTTCAGTGTGGAACTACAGAAACGATTGAACACAGGTCTCTGTCCCCAATGCGGCGTCGAGCGTGAAGCTCTCCGGACAGCATTGAACCGGCCGGACTCTGGACCATTTTCGGAAATAAAGATCCTTGGATCATGGCCGCACGCATCGATGGCACAGAAAGTGACGAAATGGTTATTGCAGTACCTTAAGTCGACAGGTCTTAGCGACCCCTCTTCTCTCTCTCTCTCCTGCCACCTCTCTCTACCCTTCAGTAATTAATCTTACAAGAGGGCCTCAGGGTGGAGAAAGAGGACCACACATACAGGATACGAGGAGCGTTTTTCAGCTGCGGTGTATATTGTACTTATTTTTCTGCAAATACAGCGCTGGGAATCTTCGCGAACATTTTTGCAGATGTTGTAGCGGGCAAAATGATTTGAGCATCGGTCCTCACTGAAGTAGCAGGTATATCGCCACCGCAAGCGTTCCTCAAGGACAACAACCCGACGCTTTGGCAGGCTGCGCCATAATTGCGCCGAGTATGTGCCGTTTTTCAATGAATGTATTTCCCGCCAACGCATTACATAGCGAGCTGCGCCATAAATACCCTAGTTATGTGCCGCTCTTAAATGAACTTCTCGCCAAATGGGATCACTGAGTATGGGCCACTTGGTGTGCGGCCAAACCAGTGAACAATTTTCAGCGTTCGCAAACATCAGCGCGCCATGCTCGGAGGCCACGCGTGGACTACTAAGCAGCGCCACTAGATGGCGCAGCGCGTCCAGAAATTAGCATGAGAAAGGAACGCGTTTGCCATATGACGCGTTTTTCAGCGTTCGCACGCGCGGGAGCACCACGCATTTCGGAGGCCACACGTGGACTAGATGGCGCCGAGTGTTCCTAGGGAAGCGCGAAAGAGGAGTCCCGCTGCAGTACACGCCTTATAGATAACTCGTTTCTACGGTGGCAATATGTTTGGTTGCGCTGCTATATTCACATAATGCTCAACGCATTAGCGTTTACAGTGATCGTAAGGTGGGCTGTGCCGAAATTTGGAATAGAGAAGTGTATGTTATGGAACAGGCATAGTCGAGGAACCTTTATTTTATGGGCTAAGTCAGGGAGGTCAAGGGAATTTACGTCTGTGACACAGTTCGGGAGAGTTGGGAACGATAAATCTTGCGGAGCTGTTTTGAATGGTCTCGATGGAATAAGAAGGTAATGCCAAATGAGGATTCCATATAGATGAAGGGTGTTCCAGCTTGTGTCTAACGAGCGTTTTGTAAAGCACCAGTTTCAGAGACCTAGGAGCAGAGAAAAAAATTCGGCATATGAGACAGAGTGCGCCATTAGCATTGGTAATTATGTAATCAATATGTACATGTCATGAAAGATAACCGGTTGATGTAAATACCATGGCGCTTATAAGAACTCTCGGTAGTTAAGGCGGCCTTCTATAGTTAGTAAGGAAGAGGGGGTTAGATTTACAGCCTCATGGTGAAATTCTCACATTCTTACACTTGTTAATGTTCACTCGCATTAGTCAATCAGTGCACCTATATGAAACGTAGTTAAAATCAACCTAAATAACAGCAGTGTCACAATAGTTTATTATTTCACGGAAAATAGCACAATCATCGGCAAAGTCATATAGTTGCAGAAACACGGTTTGGGAGGTGATTGACGTCAGTGAGAAAGAGTAAGGGGCCCTAATACTGAGCCTCGAAGTGCACCAGATGTCATTAAACGAGGGAGGGGGAGGAGTCGCAGTCATTAGCTGATACATATTATGTTCTAAAAGGCAAAAAAGCACTGCATTCATTTTAGCACATTAGGGTTAAGGTTAAGTTTACTAAGTTCGAAAAGAAGACAGTGTCAAAGCTTTCTGAAAGTAAAGAGAAACAGACTGAATAACAGAACCACGGTAAATAGTAGAAAACAAGTCATCAGCAAAAAATAGAAGCTGCGTTTCACATGAGTTGTGCGTTCGGAAGCCATGCGGCTGCTATGTAAAAAGGTTGTTGGATTCAAATAACAATACTAGGTTGGAGCAAATCATGTGCTCCATAAGTTTACATGGAATGCTAGTGAGTGTAATGGGTTTGTAGATGTGAGGGCTGTGGGATCTACCTTGCTTCGGCACTGACGCCATACACCTTCCCCTCCTTCCAGTCACTGGGGAGCTCCGAGCAATGTAATGATCGCACGAAAAGGATACCATATCTGCTTCGAACAGGCCACGTCCTTCAACGTGCACAAGCATACATGCGTCTATTACCCCGTCGAAATGCGGCCGTTGCGACCGGGACATTTTGTTTAGTTTAGTTACTTTTGTTTAGTTACTTTTAGTTAATTTTGTGCATGCATTAAAAAGTACATTCGTGAGGTTACAGGAAGAGGTCCTTGAGCACAAGGCTTTATGGGGACCTCCTGTGAGGTAGTTATTTGAAAAATAAGTGAAATAAGACAGCAGCTCGACATGAAGACAAATAATACATTTCTTATATTAATCAGAGGAAAGAACAGAAGAAACATAACAGCAATCCAGAGAATAAAATATAAAGCAGATAACCCAATGCAAGGTGAAATGCAAGGTGAAGTGCGGCTAATGAAGACGTGTTTTTAAACTGTGATGGTAGGTTATTTAATATTAACGGTACAGTAAAGGAAGCTGTCTGCCTTCAATGATTAGTGCATTTTGGAAACACCACATTTTTATTACAAGAGAATCTAGTCGGCTTTGTGTTTACTGGAAAAATTTTCCCTAAAATTTTAGTTGGATTCAGATTATGTACGATTCTGAAGAAAAAAATCACAAAATAAACTTTACAAGTATTGATATTGAAAGAAAGTTGTGCGTGATGAGAAGGTATGACACATCGCAACGGTAAGGACTAAATGAATTATTCGGATAACTTGATTTTGAATGTGTTCTGGTGGCACTGGGTGGGTTGGATAGGTGTTTCCGCATGTCGAGATGCTATAACTGAAATGACAGTGCATGAAATCAAAGTACAATATCATCAAAGATAACTGGGTGAAATAATGCCGAGATTTCAGCAATATACTCATGCCAAGAATAGACGTCTAAGGAAAGCAATGTGGGCCTTCAAGTCACAATCCGATTTTACTCCAAGAAATGAACATTTGGTTACTGCAACAGTGAAATTTTTGCTACGCGTTATTTCCTGCTTGTACGGCGGAGTTTTGTGACTGGAATGGAATAGCAAGTAGTTTGTTTTAGAAAGACTGATGTTAAGGCCACTTAAACAGCACTATGCTAAGATGTTGTTGAGGTCGGGATTAGGTTTATCTGTAACAAGAGAAACTGAGTGGTCAAAAACTAGAACGGTGGTATCATCTGCATAAAAATATAGATTCCGTGTTAGCAAGGTTGTTAGGGTGATCATTGATGCAAATTAAGAACAGAAGAGGCTCCAGGATTGATCCGTAAGGCACACCCTTGTTAAGAGCTAAATAGGCGGATAAAGTACGTTGAATATAAACAGCTCGTTGCCGACGAGGTAAATAACGTTTAATTAGTGATGCGGGTGCAGCAGTACTAATGGGGACACGATTGTTAATTAAAGTATTGTGAACTTTTTCTGTGCTTGAATCCGTCCTTCTCTTCATTAGTAATGGGTACATGGATCATTGCGTTATTCCCGACGATTTAAAAGTGGCTGTGGTTAAGCCGCTCTATAAGAGTGGTTCTCATAGCAAAGTAGAGAACTACAGACCGATTTCCATTCTTCCTGCAATCAGTCAAATAATTGAAAAACACCTGCTCGTAACGATGACCAATTTCCTGAATAAAAATAATGTTTTGTCATAAGCACGGTTTGGTTTCATCCAGGGAAAAAGCACTGTTTCACTGCTAGAAGAATTTACGGACGCTATCTATTCAGCTTTTGATAATAATGAATTCGTATGTGCTCTTTTTTTAGATGCAAGTAAGGCTTTCGATTCCGTTATTCACACATTACTTCTTGATAAGCTAGAAAGAATTGGCTTCAGGGGCCCATTTATAAAGTTATTGTCTAGTAATTTTAGCAACCGCTCTCAGGTGGTGCGCATAGGTGACTATTCCAGTACAAAATAATGTTAAAATCGGGTGTTCCCCAGGGGTCTGTTTTGTCTCCACTTTTATTTCACCTATACGTCAATTATTTGCCTCAAATTGTATCAAAATGCCGCATATTCGAGTACGCCGACTACACTGTCCTTCTATCAACTTATGCATCATTTAATACATGCGTTTATAACCTTCAAGCAGATGCCACGTCTGTAATGGATTGGTGTACAAGTAACGGAATTGGAATTAATAGACAAAAGACAAAACTAGTTTGCTTTCATAATCCCCATAAAAAAATTGATCATCCTGTGCCATTTTTTGTTCACAACTCTAATTCTATAAACTGCAAATGCATACCATTAGAGTTCGCAACTAATGTAAAATATTTAGGCATCATGTTTGATTCTCATATGACATGGAACACTCATTTTACAGGTATTAGCAGAAAGCTACGTTCAGTATCCTGTCTTCTGTATAACTCGAGATACCTGTTCCCGTTTTCTGTCCGGAAAGTCACTGTTAACGCACTTGTGTACAGCTATCTTAGACACGGAATTACCACATTTTATCACTGTTCATTTGCATGGCGCGCAAAATTGAATTCTATTCTGAAATCTATTCTTCGCAACGTTGCATACAATGAGAGCATTCCTACTAATACTAACCTATTTTCCTTTTTGCAGTTACCCTCATTCGAAGCTTTATTTTTTCAAACTGCGGTGATAAAACATTTCTGGAACAGTGATTTTCTTTTTCCGTTGATTCCTGCCAGACCACTGAGGCACCATAATACGTTCACTACCCCGCGGTGATATACCCGTTTTGGTCGTTATACCAGAAAATATTATGTTCCTAACGTTTTTAATTCTTTACCCACTGAACTGTACTCTATCTCATCAAAACGGACACTCAAGCTGTACCTCAAAACTAATTATTCTTCTGTTTAGTTGTCATTCACTAGAGCCCGTCCTATAGTTTTGATTAGTCTCGTTTGGTCTAGATTGGTGTGTATCCTTGTCTGTTTCACTTTGTATCTTTTCTAGCTTGCGTTTGCTCGTAGCTAACGTTTTGTTTGTGGTACTTTGCTTTTGTGTTGTAGCCTCCTTTTTCGTTGTAGTTTGCTTTTTGTAAATTGCTTCAGTTGATAGCTTGCTAACAATGCTTTATTTTCATTTTTTTTTTTAGTACCTGTCGCTGACTGCCGAGTACAGCCCCACAAGCCTCCATGGCTTGGGCTGACCGGTTTTTTGAATGTGTACTATTTTCATGAAATAAAGGATATTATTATTATTAATATTATTATTATTATTATTATTAAGTATGTAGCCAAGAAGAGGAACGCTATAGCGGGCCATCGTCTCTAGTGCCCTTGCCCGGGGAACGCGGCTCGTGCTGAGAGTCCGCGCCCTGCTCTGACGGTTGGCCCAAACACTGGTGATCTATGAACACCTTTACAAGTCGAATGCTTTTGAATCCAAACGCGAGATCGGAGAAATTATTTTTTGTCCATGGCATTTTTTATTTTGCCTGTGAAGGAGAGTAGGCCAGTCGAATATCGCGTTCTGATTACGAGTTGGTGATTTTATAGAATATTGATTTTTTTAAGTAGCTGTAACTGGTTTTCAATGCACTTTTCTATTAGTTTACTAAATAATGATAAAAATGGCATTGGCCGATAACTTAAGGCAGATAATTGGTCTCCTTTTTTATTTACTGGAATAGCTTTAGATATCCTGACTGAATGTGGAAATGAGGTGGAATGTGGAAACATGAGGTCAATGATATGCGAGAGAGGGTAACCTATAATATGGGTGACCAATTTTATGGTACCAGGATGGAGTTTATCAGGCCCTGTCCAAGTTAAGTTTGGCTGTCGTATAATGTCGATGACTTCGGTAGAATCGGCGGAGAATAAGTAGAATGATTGTGGTGAGCGTTGTACGGAATTTTCGATTATGACGGCAGGTATATCACTATCGGCTGAAAAGACTTTGTTGAATGGGTTTGCAATGTCGAGGGGATGATTATAGAGGGTGCCATGTGATTTTTATTTCTGTAATACCGGTTTGACGAGAATTTCTATTTAAGAAGTATTAATTATTTTTCATTGCTGGTTGGTATCGTTACCAGATTGTTTCATTTGATCTCGTAGTAACTTCTTGTGGCCTCGTTCAAGACTTTGTTAAGAATGTGCCATTAAGTAGTGTAGCGAGATTTCAATCGAAAATTAAACGGGCGTTTTTTTTTAACATTTTATACAGGTTGTCTTTTTAAAGCATACTTCTTCGTAAGGTACCAGACAGCCATAGACTACGTGGAGCTGCCGTTCTTTTCTGGCAGAATGCCGACGCGACGTGACTGCTTCGTCAGGTACCGGCCCGAGGAAAAGAAATTGCCCACCGAGTCAAGCTGACAGCGAGGACACTGCGCTGTACTCCTACTCAAGTGATGACGCCTCAGATGACGAAGGCTTCGAAATAGTGGTACACCGGAAGGCCAAGAGAAGAAACATCAGCGGACGGTCTTCGTCAAGTAAGTCTACCGTCATTCCACAGCGCAGGCCATCGGCGCACACAATTCTTTTTGTGCCGGACGCACCTGCCGACAACCTCAACCCGACAACCTCAACCGACAATCTCAATCGACAAGCGATTTCCGTTTCTCTGGAGGCTCTTGTCCCAGAAGAAATCAAAGACATCAGAATTAATACTCGAAAGAACGTCCTGGCTATTGACGTCCACAACCGAAGCGCAATCAATGCTTTGATGGTAGTAAAGCTCCTGGGCAACATCACTGTCCACTACCTCATTCCGCAAGACAACGAAACAACGGCCGGTGTTGTTTATGACATTGACACGTCCATTAACGACAGCGACCTGCCAATTTTAATCAAACCTGCGACAGATGGTGTTGCCTTACTACAAGCTCGGCGCCTTGGCAAGTCGACCTCTGTAAGGCTCGTGTTTAAAGGTGACTGCCTACCATCACATGTAAAGGTCGGCCACTTTCGTCATATGGTACGACCTTTCGTACCAAAACCACTTCAGTGCAGAAGGTGTCAAAGAATTGGACATGTGAGTGCTGTCTACCGCAATACAACGATATGCCCACGAAGTTCCGAACACCACGACACCGACACTTGCCGTGCAACAGAGCTCAAGTGCCCAAATTGTCAAGGATCGCACGCTGCGTCCTCAAAAGACTGTCCACGCCTAAAGAAAGAGCAGAAAATCTTGAGAAAAATGGCCAGAGACGGATCGTCACACAGAGATGCTTCTGAAGCGATAAGGCGACATCGTTCCCGGAAACGAAAGTCCATGAAACCCTCTTCCGGTTCAAGGGAAATGTCTCGTCCGGCAACGCCACCTGCTGTTCCATCTGTCTCGAGTAAGAGCACGAATGTCAACGAAAGAAGTGGCCATGCTTCATCAAGTGATGCGTGGCCGGCACTGCCGAGAACATGCCACGCGCCAGAGCCACAGCAAATGACTCGCCATTTACAGTCAAATGTCACTACAGCTGACCAAATGCAAGACAAGGACTCACATGTGATTGCTATGCTCAAATCGCTCACGAATGTCATGCGTCTGCTACTGACGAACATGGACACTCCAGCTGCTCGTAGCGCACTGCAAGTATTGGACGCGCTGACTCCAGTACTTGAAAGCATCGCATAGCACCATGGCCCGCCCCTCGCTGCCCTTCCACAAGGAAGTCAAGAAAGCATCTTTACTGCAGTGGATGCCCGTGGTCTCAAATCAAGAATTTCAGATTTTAGACATTTTGTCTTCGAAAATCGTTTTCCCATCCTCGTAATTTGCGAACCAAACGTGCAGAATGTTATACGTATTTCTGGCTATGAGGCATTCATGTCCTCTACCTGTGGTGATGTAAGCAAGGTAATTGTATATATTAGATGTGATCTGACTTACGTGTTGCACCCAGTTCCGCCTCACGACGACAACCAGTACGTTTGTTTAATCGTGAAATCGAATAAGCTTACGTTCACACTCGTTGCTGTGTACATTGCTCCTTGAAGTGGCTTCGACTCCAAACGACTGCACGACGTGCTATCAGCGACACCCGGCCCTACGATTCTCACAGGAGATTTTAATGCTCACCATCCGCTTTGGGGGAGCCTGAAGATGGACTCCAGGGGAAGGCGAATAGCATCCTTTGCCACACAGCACGACCTTTACTGCCTCAACGATGGTAGTCCGACATATTTACGCGGGCCTACCTACAGCAGCTGCCTAGACTTGACCCTGGTTTCTCGGCTTCTTGAAAGAAACGTGCAATGGTTTACAGACATCGAAACACATGGAAGCGACCATATTCCGACGTACCTGAAGATCAAGGGACTATCGAAATGCTCCTCCATGACGCTCCGGCGAATTGACTGGTCGGCGTTTCGGTCACACATGGAGAGTGTATGTCAACAAGGGAACCCTTCAAGTCCGGAACACGAAATTCAAAAAGCCATGCAAGAGGCTACGCGTAGTTTCCAGCCTTTCCCGAAATACGCAGAATTTGAAGCATAGCTGCAGCGACTACGAGCAATTTGCCGGCGGGCTGAACGAAGATACAGGAGAACTAAATCCATCCATGATCTCCGAGAGGCAAGGCGGATGCAAAAGAAGATTCAACGTCGCATCGATGCACTACAATCTCAAAGATGGAAACGTTTCTGTGAGTCCTTGGATCCACGTCAGCGACTATTTCAGATATGGAGAACCGTGCGTGGGCTTCGCGTATCACCACAACAGCGTCTCCCTTTCAAAGCCCTCGCTTTGCACCATGGTCGCAGCGAAATTGACATTGCCGAAGAATTTTGCTCAAGACTTTCCAGCTTGCAGTTCCAATGCGCAATTACACCATGTGCTACTCCTGTGCCCCGGGATTCCCACAAGGATGTCATTTTTTCGCTGGAGGAGCTTGAAGCGGCACTGGCGACTTGCAGGCGCTCTTCGTCACCTGGCCCGGACGGGGTTACCTTTGCGGCGCTCGCCAATCTTGGACAGAAAGCACGACTCATGCTACTAAACCATTACAACGAGTCTTGGCGCAACGGTTTGGTTCCACGTGACTGGAAATGCAGCCGCTTGGTTCCACTTCTCAAACCTGGCAAATCACCGTTACATTTGTCATCGTACCGCCCCATCGCTCTGGCCAGCTGCATAGGGAAAATAATGGAACGAATGACTTTGACTCGCCTGGAATGGTACCTGGAAAGTTACAACGTGTACCCAGATGCTATGGCTGGCTTCCGGCGTGGGCGCTCATCCATAGATAATGTCATCGATTTGGTTACATTCGTTCAGCATCAAAAACGCCGGAAACGACTCACTGCTGGCGCCACGACTCAACACCAAACGTGCCGTGGAGTACCACAAGGCGGAGTGTTAAGCCCGACGCTTTTCAACCTAGTGCTCGTTGGCCTAGTCCGATCCTTGCCCAACACAGTTCAGGTATCAATATATGCCGACGATATCTGCATTCGGGCGTCTGCCGTAACACGGCTGCAGGTACGAGCACGGCTGCAAAAGGCAGCTACGATAACATCTCTGTACTTGCGAAAACAGAACTTAGAGCTGTCTTCAGAGAAATGCTGCCTTGTTACATTCACTCGGAAGGAAATGAAGCGTTACAGTGTAAGGGTCATAGGGCAAGCAGTAGCAAATGCACGAAAACACCGCTTCTTAGGGGTAACTATTGACCGAGACCTATCATGGAGCCCGCATGTTTCATACCTGAAGAAGAGATTATTGACAATAATACATCTCCTCAAATTTCTCGGCGGAAAGTCATGGGGCACTTCGGTGCGGTCAATGCTGCAGCTGTATAACGCCTTGTTCCTCGGCTTCGCAAGATACAGCCTCCCTGTGATTGGGAACACCTGCAAAACAAACCTGCGTGTACTCCAGGGACTACAAGCTCAGGCCCTAAGGACGTGTCTCGGTCTTCCGAGGTGTGCGTCTACAGCGGCAACGATTGTCATAGCTCGAGATCACCCAATATCAACGTACTTGGCAACCGACGCTCTCAGGGCGCATATTCGGCACGTTGCCCGATTACCTTCTCACCACCTTGCCGCTCTACCCACAGAAAGGCCACACACAACTTTCAGTCGTTTAATTGATGCCAATCGTACCTCATTGCCATCGAACTACATGCCTGCAGCAAGACCATCCTTACCTTTATGGTCCCTGCACAGACCTGACATACGCCTCACCATACCAGGAATCATGAAGAAAGCCAACATGCCATCGTTTGCCCTTAAGCAGGCCACGTTAGAACATTTCCATGAGGTGCACAGTGGCCGCGTACACGTTTACATCAACGGTTCAGTCACATCTGCAAGCGCAGCTGCCGCTGTGCTGATACCAAGAAGATCCGTCAAGATACAGCTAAAGACGTCACATGTATCATCAATGACAGCTGCTGAACTCGTAGCCCTGCGTGCGGCTCTTCATTTTGTTAGGGAGGAACCATCCCAGGCATGGTCAATCTTCTGTGATTCCAAGGCAGCCCTACAGAGTGTACTCTCAGCACTGCGCCATGGATCACATGAGCAGCTCGCCGCAGAGATCAGAGAAGTCCACCATCGACTTGTTGACGAAAGACACGATATAATATATCAGTGGTTGCCTAGTCACTGTGGCATACATGGCAATGATCGAGCAGACGCAGCTGCCCGATCTGCCCATGACGGCGTCAACTGCGTTGCCATTCCTCTTTCGAGAGCCGACGCAGCGAAAAAACTTGCCGCACTTGCGCGTGACCTGACATTAGCCCAGTGGAATTCATCCGATTTCACAAGTGCACGCCTCCATACCCTGGACCCTAATTTACAGCTCCATATTCCGCCCGAGCTTCCACGACGTGACTGCACCCTTCTTATCCGTCTATGGCTTGGAGTAGCATTTTCAAATGCCTACTCTTTCCTTATCGGAATGGCCAACAGCCTACTGTGTGACTTCTGCGGGTGCAACGAAACGATCGAGCATCTTCTTTGTCAGTGCTCTCGTTTTAACCCACAAAGAACTGTCCTCTCAGCCACCTTAGACAAACTGGACAAGCGCCCAATGACAGAAAACAAGATCCTTGGAACCTGGCCTACTCGAACATCAGCGCGATCCGCTATGAAGGCGCTGCTGCGATACTTGAAAGACACGGGACTTTCTGACAAATTGTGACAGTACACTGTGTGGCGCAGGACTGTACAGTGACACTGCGTGAGACTAGAAATGCCTTTGCGGGTTGCGTGACAGTGCCCACAGAAATAGTTCGTGTGTACGTGCGCGTGTGTGCTTAGGTTTTTTTTCCCTTTTTTATCCTTCTTTCTTTCTCACCTATTGCATCCCCTTTCGCCCCCACCAGTACAGGGTAGCCAACCGGAGATAATCTGTGGTTAACCTCCCTGTCTTTCCTTTGCCTTTCTCTCTCTCTCTCTCTTGACACCGATGGAGACAGGTTTACGCATTGTTTTATAGCAAAAGAAAACTTCGTAAATGCTTCCTGATCGAGACTCATTCCTGAGACGTAAATGCTTCCTCAGACTCAGCTACATAAGTGTTAGGTTGTTTAGGCAAGCGACTCGGAAAATGGAAGAACATGGGATAATGGCCTGTTAAGCTGATTCCAACAACACAAAAATTTTCAGAAGAAATAAAGTTGGAAGGAATGTGGTCAAAGAAGGTACTGTAGCTCATCCTGGTACGCATCTGGTAGGCAGGGTAATCAATTGTTCCCAATTACATACTGAAAAATAATTTGTGTATGCAATGCAACAAGGCGGCGCGTCATCCAAGGTATTTACATTGATGTCACCCACAACCATTATATATTTCCTTTCCATTGTTAAAGCGCATGGGATCGAATTAGGTTGGCTACAAAATTGGCTACAGAACTATCACGAGGGCGGTGAGCGATAAATGCAGCCAAGAATGAAGGATGGATTATTGACGTTTAGCCACACAAACTCCCAACCATACGAAGAAATGCTTAAGCCGCGCCTTCGCTTGTAAGGAAACTGTGAGGAAATGAAAATGGCCTCTCCAGTGTGGTTACTCGATCAGCAAGAGCAGTACTCCTGCGCAAGCAGAGAAACAAGGTCATGGTGCATCGTGTGCTAATAACCGCCGCTCGGAAATAGCAACGAAGTTGAAACGGGAGTTTAATGAAAGCTAAAAAGAGTCGGTGTTGTAGTTTTGTTTTTTTCGATAGCTTCGGGCATTGAAATGAATTACCGATAGGCAATGCACAGGTAATGAGCTAAGTACCTCTGACGCAATATAAGACGCCATGCGGAACACTGGCTATGAGGAGTGGCGTGTTCTGACGTGGCAGGGCCCAACCAAACACTCACAGGTCATCCTCAGAAGAAATGCGATAGACGCAGCTATCACTAGTTGTCCTCGCTTTGATCTGGCATTTATCCGTCCAAAGATACTGCGACTTCTTTGCTTTCTTCAAAGCAAGCTAAAGCTTTGGCAAAGATCCTCTTGCTATCGGGGGTCAAATGATCATTCACAATGACTGGACTACTTTTCTGTCCAGTGAAGCCGAGGTCTGTCGTGTTCAGTTTAGCTTTGCGTATCTTGGATAAGAATTCCTGTTTCTTTTGACGAGAGTAACAGCGGAAGGCGATGCGTTTCTGATAGACACCTTTGGTTGGGACGCGACGTCAATGTCAGCATCAGTGACGCTACATCTTTAGCCTGGTACCAACGGCCTTCACAATGGCAGGGCAGTATTCCCCTTGCGTGCATGGTATCCTTTTCCGCTCTAAATTATTAATTCGCGATTACTGTTCGAGCTCATTAACATGTTTTGTTAACGTAGCATCCTGTTTGGTTAGTTCCTTGTTGGTAGACACCAAACATGCATTCTATGCACGCAGTCCCAAGTAACCACGGATATCCGGGCGACGTCCGACGGACGTCCTTTCTGGATATTCGGGATGTCCGTGGGACGTCCATGAATATCCGACGTACGTCCGAGGGACGTCCCTGGGGAATCCAAAGGTAATCGCTTTGGCGTCCGTAGTACGTCCGACGCGGACATCCATCATGGACATTCAGGGGACGTTCAGGATATATATATATATATGTGTGTGTGTGTGTGTGTGTGTGTGTGTGTGTCTTCCCGGGGATATTCCAGATATACACATGCCTTGAAGCGACAATAGTGGCCGGGACACATTCAAGCACCGGACCATTATATATATTACATTGGTCTAATGCTTGAATGCATTCTTGTTCTAAATAAACGAGAAATGAACTTACACCAACTTCCAAATACAATTAAACGTTTATTGTGACCTCATACATATACATAAAAAGACCAATAAGCAGATATATGCGTACTGTTCAAAGAACAAATAAATACACGGATAAAGAAGAAAACTTGCAATTTCAATAGCACAACAACAAGGTAGAGAACAGCAGAACAAAAATACTTATTGCCCACCCTGCTTTGACATTTGAGTTTGCAGCATGGAATAAAAAGAAAGAGCAAAAACACATCAATTAGCATTATTAAGCAGCGAAAGCAACAGAAATGACATGAAGGAATTAATCTTGACTACATCACTTCACTAGCACTCTGCGACACGAGCACAAAAAATGACATTAACTGGCTAATGCCTTAAACTTTAATGTCATTCGCGGGGTGCCACACGGACATGCTTAATGGTATTGCAGCTTAAATGTTATTCGCGACGTAGTGCGTTCTCGTAAGTCAACTTGCCGTCAAATGCGTACTCTCGTTCCCAATGTCTCCACATTCTGACGTGGCTAAACGAACTATTCGTGAAGAACAATCAATATATTCTTCACTTTCTTTAAACAATAGCTCTTTCTCGTGGCGTAGTGCGTTCTTACAATTATTAAAACTCACTTGGCCATCGAATGCATACTCTCGTTTACAATGTCCCCGCCGTGGCCGTAGTGACCATATTCTCACGATATTAAACAAACTTGTAGTTAAAAACAACTAATATATTCTTCACTTTTTTTAAAAGGAGCTTTTTATTTTCGTAGAGATCAGCAGGCGATCTTGCCGCTACTGACGGCTACAGCTCTGATCATGAGCGCATTAGCCAGGAGAAGCTGTTTGCCAGGAGAATCAAAGGGCGCCGATGAAGAGTCCGCGGTAGCTAAAGCAAATGTAGACCGGGGTCCTGCTCACCAGAAAACCCGCATTGACTTGTGCGTACACCTCTCCTAAGGGATCCTGTTCCGTTCTCACAGCGAAGTGAACCATCCGAAGCGTCACGTAGAGTATATCCATCAGGGAAGCAAGGCACATTGTCCTTAGTGCGCGTAGTGTCACAACCACCGTCCTGAACTTCCGATGTCGCCTCGGTGCAGCGACCAGCATCGCAAGGCGTACAAATGTTTGCAGGGACGGCCCGAACGCACATGTTAATGCATGCGTGCGGGGTATGCGCGCCACTGCACAGTTCTAGACTTGCGAATTCTCGAGCTGTTGACTGCTGGCTGCCGGTGCGAGATCCGAAGTCCTCGAATATCGTCTTTGTTTCCAGCGACGCTCTTTTTCGCGCGTGCGGCTTCTCCCGCAGTCTAGGCATCCTGGCACCTGTGAAGAAAACACATTTCAATACCCAAACGAATTAAAAAAGAAATCGATGTAGCTGTCATACCTTGGTAGTTGAGTAGGAGACTTCGGCAGGCACGGAAGGTGACAAACGCTGCTCCGCTGCCCTTACAACGATCGCAGAATGAAAAATGGCGTGGCGACGATGGCTAGAGCTTGGATTGGATTGGATGACTGCAGCGTTCTGCTTTGCCAAGGTTGTAACACTTCCACGTGCATCTACGCAAACATAAATAGGTTTTTAAAATATTCTATTATTACACAGTGAAATATTTACTTATTCTGGGAATATTCGGTATCTGATTTTCGAGTTTTTAGTTTCTGCTAAAGCTGTCGGCGCCAGAAAAACATAGCCTTTGAGATTACTGTCAATGAATGGCGGCTCTGACGCATTATAGCTTTCGTAATCGCTTTCAACGCACGCAGCCACCAAAAGCGTAGCCTTTGAGATTTGTTTTTGTTACCTATAATGATATTATTGTATGCACAATTGAACACTGCAGACAACTTCCTGTTTTAAGAAACCAGCCAAAAACAGGCGCACACATGAAACATACGAGAAGACAGGAAAGAGGCTGGAAGAGGCCTGTCTTGTGTATGTTTCCTGTGTCCGTCTTTTTTTTTTTGCTGTTTTTTTCTTAATACAATGCACCAACTAGCCCAACAACGTGTTTTACTTCCTGTTTCAATGATAAACCTGAACCTACATGTTCGGAGGTCAGGACCAAAACTCTATGATCAGGAACTTTTCATAATGAGGGATAACTTGAGTGCTTGGCTCTAGGTCGAATAAGTGGCTTCAAATGGGCGCTTATATATTCTGCTAGTCATCCACAAGCATTTTTTTTAAAGCAAACTACAAATTGTTTGTATGACCCACCAATAGAAAAAAAAATCGTATTTTAATACTGCGATGTTAAAGTGGGCAGAATTGATATCAAGTTGGAAATATATTTATTTTGCTTTGAAAAAAGAATGAACTGTGTCCGATAGAGAACAAAAATAAACAAATATAATATGAACAAACTAAAATTTCCGGCAATATATTTATGCTAGTTTATATATAACTCACTAGTGTATATCCTGGGCATGCCTATTTATGGACAGCCAGCGGACGTTCAAAATGGGATGTCCCATGGACATCCCGGTGGGATGTCCTTCGGACATCCAAACAGGATATGGACTTCTCCTGTACGTCCCACGGACGTCCGTGTTGGATATCCGGATGGATGGACGTTGGGACTTATGGTGGACGTCCCACGGATATCCGTGGTTACTTGGGGTCCTTCGACTAGTGCATTCAACGATTCGCCGGCCGCTACAGTCACATTTCGATGGGGGCGAAATGCAAATACAACCCTGTCCCGTGCACTGGAGGCACGTTAGAGAACCCCTGGTGGTAAAAATTATAACGGATTCCCCACTACGGCGTGTCTCACAGTCAGATCGTAGTTCCGGCACGTAAAAACCATGAACTCAAATTTTTTTTCTCATTCAGCGCTTTATCAATTCGCTGTGCTGCTTGTACGATTGTTGTGCCTATGCGGCTCTAGAACAGTGCACTCAAAATAGAGTAAATACCAGATGATACAATTTGCCCTTTGCGTCCTGGTTTTCATCTCCTCTGTTTATTTTTTAAACTTTTTTTGTCGGCGTTTTGATTTTTCATGTAACGTTGATTGATGTGCTGGTGTTCATTGTTTCGCAATAAGAGAAAATATCGTGCGCTCACGCTTATAAGACAGCTGTGACAGCTTCAGTATTTACCGCCCGCAATATCTTGCTTGTTCGATCGGCCTTAGTCGACGTGGGGAATGTAAAATTCTTTTTGTATGTTTAATAAGCGCAGTGTTATAGTAAACTAACCTAAGTAGCATGAAGAGATAAAAAAATTGTTCTCATATTACAGTGTGCAATGTGTGAATAATTACTTTGCAAGTTTGCCATCTTATGTGATTAGTGGAATAAAAGTAGCGTGTTGTTACTCTTGGTAGTTGCCTTTCCAGTTGCTTGGAACTCGAGCCCTGAAAGGCTCCAAGAACCCACTCTTCCCCTTCCCCTGCTGCCACCAGTACGAAATAAATTTGGTCTAGATGCTCGTGCATCTTGAACCTTTTTCCACTTGCAGATTTGCTGCTACGAAGCAGCTGTTTAGTTTGCAGTATGAGTGAATCGTAAAAATAAGCTTTGCATGAAATGTGCGCGTGTGAACACTTGAAATACGTTGAAATATACGTGTCTGCACCGCATATATTGAAAACGTGCCGCAGCTGTGAACGTCGGTTAGGTTAGTGATGGTTAGCGTCCTGTTAACGACCAGTGACATAACTGCAGGCACGATAGTTCTTTTGGCGACGAGCGTTAATGGGCTGGTATCGGAAGCCAAAATGCGCTCGCACTATTGCCCGCCGCACATGCGTGAAGTTTTCTTTAAACACCCTTTAGAACATTTCTTGCCTTTCGGCCTCGGCGAGAAAACTTCATACGCATGCTGAAAAACATTGCACCGCTTTTTGTTGCAAGGTAATGCGCGTTTGCACGGGAACTTTGGAGCTGTTCGAGCCACGGGCGTAGTCAGGATATTATTTCGAGGGATCGAGGGGGGTCCCACCCCCTCGATATGTACGTTCGTGAGCTTGTTTGTATGTGTGCTCGTATGCATGCACATAGAAACTAAATATTTCGGGAGGTTGGCACCCTACCCCCCTCCGGCTGCGCCAATGGTTCGAGCGTAGCCTACATTAAATAGTGCCATCTTGCTCAGCACTTGCGAACAATTGCCGCATGTAGCTCGCGACCAGCAGCCAAAAAGCAAATACAGTAGAACACCGCGCGACTTTGCCTCCTCTGCCCGCGAGGAGTGGCTTCCCTGCAGAGCTGGAACATAAAGCACACCTACGCGCCACTCTGCTCCCCGCGGGATCATATACAGGGACACTAAAGCAGCCGCGCACTGCGCGCCATCTTTTGTTCGAAGACTGGAATAAGTCTGGTGTTGCACGGCCGGGGGTGTTGAGTCCAAAAGAGAAAGGAATGCGGTGGCCGAGCGACTGCAATCACGGAGGCAAGCAATGTACTCATTGCCGCCGTTTGCTCAAGCGCTCCCCTAGGTGGGGCGACAAGTCTTTAGAATATTATTGAAGGCAAAATCTATGCGGCACACGGTAGGCGGCAGAGCTTGGCGACTGGCACGTTACGAAATGCTTTGCTAAGCACGTGCTCAGTACCCAGAACACGAGCTTAACGACCTTCGCATGAACGCACGCATGCACGCACACAAACGCTCCCGGGCGCAAGCGAACGGATTCACTGAATCGCGCAAGTACGAACGATACTTGTTTGTCAAACGGGAAAAACAGTTAGACCCGGTAACCAGAGTGCAATGATGAAACAGAAGGCATAACTACACCTGCTGTAGTTAGTTACACTGATATACTGCAACAGGTAACTGTATTTTCGATTCATAGTCAATATTTTTTCGCCCTTAGCAATTGGCTCCGCGACAAAGCCGTATCACCGATCGGTCACTCCGTGCGATGGATCCTGTGGAAAGGATTTGTAAAGGAAATTAATCATTACAAGATAATTCCCCTGCTCATCTTACCTAGGCATTTTGAGTACATAAAATATGAAATCGTATCGCTGAAGTCATGCGTGCTCTCGCACACTCAAACCTACCTGGAAATCATGTGCGGACATGCAGCTCTATGGCATCTTTAATTTTTGTTTTACTCATAACTTTATGGGGAAAGAGTATTGATATGCATTATGAGTACCACTTGACAAACAGAAGAGAACAGAGCTTTGTAAATGGGGCGCATGATTACCCTTTGTCCCGTCGACATGAACTCTTAATTAATAAAGCTATTATCATGGGGTATGATTTAGTTCTGTGACCAACAAACAATTAACTAATATTACCGAATTTATGAGCTAAGTAATACAGGCAAAGGGAAAGCTTACAGCTGTTTACGTGAAAGGCAAGGATATAAGTGATGACATAAAAATTTTGTATTCTAGCATAATGCCAGAATAGAATCTGTCGACAAACATTCATTTCCCGAGAGTTTCAACGAAAAAGAAAAACCATAAAAACTAGTGCCGATCTTGGAAACCTGCTTCCAAGTCTCTTAGCTTGCTATAACGTCTCCGACACCAGCCCTTGCGCATTCCTTAGTCGATCGTGTTAACCTGTATTTTTTATTATACATTCACATCTCACCTATCAGTTCTAACTATGATGCAATGGCAACAAAACAAATATGGCAAAGATGGCTTCGCTGCGACAGAAAATACTTGGATCACTTAGTTGTTCCAAACAAAACATTCTTCAAACATTATGATGCACAACAACGAGTACAATATTACTATAACGCACACAATCAAATTTGGTGCACATATGAAAGAGTCGTCATGAAATTTTCTAATGGCAGTCTTACTATAAAATCAAAGCACAGCCTTCGTATATAGCCTGCGTATCACGTCCGTGGTAAAAACCCCTGGAACAAATTATGACACAGAAACAATTACGCTATGAGGCTGACCGTTATTGCCGCGTTTATGTTTGTGCTGTTTATTGAGCCCAAAACCACTAAACAAGCAGTAAGTTTACGAGTGAAGAGGAAAGCTCTCGTTATTGATAATTTCTCTTTGATTCATCATCATCAGACTACTTTTATGTCCACTGCCAGGACGAAGGCCTCTCGCTGCGATCTCCAGTTACCCCTGTCCTGCGCCAACTGTTTGCAACTTGCGCCTACAAATTTCATCACCCCACCTAGTTTTCTGCCGTCCTCGACTGCACTTCTCTTCTCCTGGCACCCATTCTGTAACTCTAGTAGTCCACTGATTATCGATCCTATGCATTACGTGGCTTAGCTCCACAGTCATGCGTTTTCACCTCAACTCGTTCGCCGAGAGATCGGGGTTAAGCTCCGCCTACACTGGCTATACGTCATCATGGCACGTCGTGTCGTCGACTTCCGGTTCTCTAGGAGCGATGCGCGAAGCCTCTCCAAACTCTACGCCAGCTGCTTGGCAGTAGACCCCAAGCGAGAGCTATCGAAGCTGCGTGCGTTGCGAGCATTCTGTCGCAGCGCCGAACGCGTCTGGTATTCCGGTAACCACAGGCGAGCTGGGCGTTTCTACGGAACAGCGGAGGCATAAACAGCTGATGAAGGAATTGTAGCGCAGACGTACGTGAGCTGCCTGATCGGACTCCATGGTCCAGCCATAGAATAAAGAACAACTTTAGAGAAGGGAAACTGTACCTTCCACAGTGGTTCGAAAATAAGAAGCGGCAGCGCATGGAACTTAGTGGGGGACCCGACAGATGGCGCTACTTAAACAGGAAGCGGAAATGACCTTTTTTTTTTAGTACAATATTTAATATGGCCGCTTTATACCGGTGGCGTACGCTGCGTACGCGCCGTGCTCGCCTCGCTGGCTTTGCGGCATGCCTCAGCTGCCGCGTTTTAATGGCCAGGAGACTAAAGAGCCTCTACTGACGCCCATAAAAACAAGCCACAAGTGAGTGAACAGGACGTGCGACTTTATTGGCAGAAGAAAAGCAGTGCACCTTCTCATACAAGATCAGAAATAAAATTGGCATGTCGAGATGCGCTGAAACCATTCACGCGAGCTCGTAAACAGCTCACTTTCGTCGCCGCACATGGCGATCTGGTAACGAGCGACAATCAGTAGCGCAAGCAAATTGGGCAGTGCACCACCTGTTTGCATCGACAGTCGCCGTAACTTGCATTGCGAAGCAATCGGGTGACGCAAGGCATCTGCTGCCGCAACCAACACAGCGACATGGACGAAACGCCATTATAGCGTTCCTGCCTTTCCAACCTGCACGTTTCTTTTTGTTCTTTCGGGGGCCGCTAATGTGTAACTCATAGTTGGTGCCACACATTCTCAATGTGGGCATCACCATTTTGCAGCCACTTTTGCAGGCCTTTCCACCCATGTGGCTATCAACTTCGGACCATGTAATAACGTGTGCTGTCTCCGCTCACGCCACATCACGGCCGATGAAGGCCCACAAGCATAATTTGCCGGCGGCTGCAGCAAGAAATGTCGAATGGGGAGAGCACCAATTACGGTGCATGTAAATTGGGAGTCTTTGTCGCTGTGTGTACTGCAGGAGCAGATGGTTACCTCGGGAGACTGTTGCCCATGCAGCTAACCAGGTCGCCACATCGAAGAAACATAGCATGGCGACCATTATCAAATTAGACTCTGCATTCAATCACCGCATAAGGTTCAGACAATACATTGTACATTGGCTAAGATCCGCATGACAACAGTGGGCATTCACGCACTACAAGTTGCATACAGCACATTCAGCTATCCAACTTCAGGCACAGTGCTTGCCTACGTCGCACATGGTGGTCTAGTAACGAGTGACAACCAGCAGCACAAGCAGATTGGACAGTGCCCCACCTGTTTGCACTGACAGTCGCCATAACTTGCACTGCGAATCAATCAGGTGACGCAGGCACCTGCTGTCATAGCCAACACAGCGACATGAACTACCTGGCATCCTAGCATTACCTCCTTTCCTACATGCACGTTTCTTTTTGTTCTGTCGGTGGCCACCAATGTGTCGCTCACACTTGGTGCCCCACCTGCTCTCAATATGGATGTGGTCTGTTTTGTGGGAATTGCCATTTCGCAGCTACTTTTACAGGCCTTTCCACCCATGTGGATATCAACTTCATACACTTCAAACCATGTAATCATGTATGATAGTCTCTGTTCATGCCAAATCATGGCCAAAGAAGGCCACAAGCACACTTTACCCACGGCTGCAGCAGGAAAGGACAAACAGGGAGCACCAATCACAGTACATGTAAACAGGGAGTTTGTGTCACTGTGTGGACTGCAGGTGCTGACCTCGAGAGGCCGTTGGCCAATACAACTGGACAGGCTGCCACATCCCAGAAATGTATCGCGGCAACCATGACCAAGTGGGACAACATTGAAACAAGATTATGCAATCAAATCACTTCAGCATACTCTAACATAACGCTCAATCTATACATTGGCACTATGCATTGGCTACGATCTACATGACAACAGTGAGCATACACCTACACGGGTTGCTTGCGGCACATTCAACCGTCTGACTGTAGGCATAGTGCTTGCCTTCGTCGCACGTGGCAGTCTGGTAACAAGCAACATCCAGCAGCGCAAGCAGATTGGACAGTGTGTCCCACGTGTTTGTACCGACAGTCGGCGTTGAATATGAGCAACTTGCATAGCGAAATCGGGTGACGCAAGCATCTGCTGCCACAGCCTAGAGCGACATGGAGTGCCCGGCATTTTAGCGTTGCCACCTTTCCAACCTGCATGTTTCTTTTTGTTCTTTTGCATGCCACTAATGTGTAACTCACACTTGGTCCCCTACAATCTCTATATATGGGCATGGTCGGTTTTGTGGACATCACTATTTTGCAGTCGCTTTTGCAGGCCTTTCCACACATGTGGATATCAACTTCATACACTTAGAACCATGTAATTATGTATGAGAGTCTCCGTTGACGCCAAATCATGGCCGAGGAAGGCCACAAGCAAAATTTACACACGGCAGCAGCAGGAAAGGACGGAACGGGGATAACCAACCACGCTGCGTGTAAATTCGCAGTCTATGTCACTCTGCGGACTGTAAGAGCAGGTGCTTGCCTCGAGAGACTGTTTCCCAATGCAACTGACCAGGCTCCCACATATGAGAAACGTAACACGGTGACAAGTACCAAGTCGGACAGTGCCGAAACCAGATTCTGCAATCAATCACTTCAATGTAGCTTGCGCAAAAATACAGGCTGTCGAGCAAGAATAGCAATCCTGAATGAGACTAGGAATTCAATATGGGAATGAGAAAGCTTGCATTCAAGAAAGAAGCCACTCTACCTTGCAAGCATTGAAAGCCAAAAACATTAACAAAAGTTAAATGCTACATAGCACTCAGTGTAAAGGTTAATGCAAGACACACGCCAATGCAGCATCAGCTATTTCAGGAGAGGAATCGCACATGGCAACATACACTAGAAAGAACTGCTACACATATGTTATGCTACTAGACAGTGACTGGCATTAAGTATGAGCAAAGAATCGGTTGACCTTTAATGTTTGTATGAGGAATAGGAATGATCTCTAGCAAAAGTGTGGAATGAAAAAGCTTGCATTCATTGAAACAAAATTATACTTGGCAAGAATTGGCAAGGCCAGGAAGCTCACTAAGGAAGGGCAAACTGACAGAACACTCTTAGCCAGTGTCGTCTGTGCTTGTTCAGAGGTTGCAGGTCCATCTGAAGACAAATAATTTTTGTTGTTGAGGTACCTGGATGACTCGGCCAATATCCGTGCTGGTAGAATGATGGCGTAGGCTCTTTTCACTCTTGAAACAGTCGGCCGCAGACTTGATATCTCATCCAAATAATTCTGGAATGGCTTCTTTGTTCGTGTTCTTGCGAATTCAGCTCCAGCCCCTTCCTGTTGTTGTAGATGGGGGCTCCCGTGATGACCAAGATGCACTTGGCACAGACTCTGTTGGGGCAGAACAATGGCACATGAGATACAGCAGAGATTATCCAAACTCATGTAGTGTTTTCTTTTATGTTCGAACTAATTATGCTGAACTGTAAACATGAACAAATGTTCATATCATCTGCTACAAACAAATGACATGTATCTCAAGACTAGCAAGCCAATACAGCATATATCAAGCACATTTATTTCTGAACCAGGTGTTATTTACCTTGTAGTAGCAGCCAAAGTCCACACAATGACCTTGTAGCAGGCAGCAGCTTCTGTCTAGTGCATGGAGTGTGTTGCTTTATACTGGTGCCATCCTCATTACTGCATGTCTGGAACAGAAATTTTGACTGCATCAGAAATTGAATAAGCACAATTTTGCAATATAAAATGCGAAAAGGTGCGACATATACATTGCAATGGTTTGTGGCTACAGAACACATGCAAATGTACACTGTTTGTTCTAGAGTGCTTAAGCAGCACGGTAAATAAATATGGTTACTCTCCGTAAAATTGATGTCTGCGTAACTACAATGCATGTCAACAGAAGTATTATTAAGATCACAAATAAGAACATTTGTGCGCTTGTTTATACACTAGAAGAGATCGCACTGCTGATTTCACAAGCAAATAGATGAAAGACATGAAGCTATTAGAAATGATGCATTCTTTTTGTGCATGAGCGTGATGCACCGCTTCACTACTGCAAAAATAATGTCCTGAGGTAAGCCAAACGGAACAGCAAGAACATTTGGAACCAACAGGTACGAAATATGGGTGAATTATTATGTGTGCAACTGTTTAATACAATAAATTCAGTACTTTAGCTTCAGTTTATCAAAAGGTTATTCGGTTCTGTGAACGAAAGAAGTTGCCGGCCGACTCGAAAAAAAAAAATATTGATAAGGCAACTCAGTCACTTATGGCTACGGCTACAACGAGATGAAAAATGTGACGCGCGTTCCGATATCGTTTCTCTTTCGTGAATGTGTCTATAATGATGGCCTCGCAACTGAAAGTTTATTTCGGAAACAGCAACGGAGGGTCCTGACTGCCCTTATGTAATGCAGCATCTAGTTCATTAACTTACCTCCGCCTGAAAGTTAACGAGACGAATAAATTACATAGCGATTGAAGCAGTGATGTTAAACGACTCACCGGTATTGCTGCCCCCAGTCGCAGCAGGACCCGGCTTCCCATTTCGATGCAGACGTGTTCCACATGGCTCACGACTGAAACCTAGCTTTCAGGCTTACACCCCAAGTTAAATAACGCGAGATATCGAAGCGCAATAAACTGGTGTTAGCACAAAATAACCGACCAGTGTACGAACCAAGGAATCCGTACCTGCCGTGCACGCGAACATACCGGTAAAAATTTTAAATCCAGGCCAGAGGTCACGTGAGAGGTCGATGATGCTGAACGCTATTTTGCGTGTAAAATGACAAAAAACAACAAAGCTGGTAATGAAAAGTACATTGTAAAATTAGGAATTATAATTTTGTAGTCTTTATCATGCAATAAAAACGCTTCGTTTACTGTTGAAGAAAGTTTGTAGGTTAAAATTGCGCTTACTACGGCGCCTCTGGCGGGAGATAATGCGCTCAACGGGGAACCTTTTTATTTGGTGTACTATGCCTGTTTCTTTAGCAGCGCCGCGCGGTCGATTTTTTCGCCCTCTGTGGCCATTTGTTGAACTTGAGAGTGTACTACCCCTGGTCCAGCCACCTGTTGGCGCAGAGCTTAACCAGCCAAAAAAAATGCCTAATACTGCTCTAACCAAGTGTAAAACATTTTAAACATTTACAAAAACAACGTGTTAACGATTACACTCCTGCGAAAAATGTACACCAGCAGCAAAGAAAAATACATTTTGCTACTGCTATTGCATGTGGTTGAGCTCTGTGCCACCAGGTGGCTGCACCATGCAGACGATTCACATTTGCGCTTCTGCTCATCTCCTGAAACGACACGATTAAAAGGCCAGACCCTGTCACCTTGCGTTTGCGTTTACCCTATTACCGGACTCGCGAAACGCTATTGCGTTAGTAATCTTCCAGTGTAAAGTGACGGCCGCAAACGCACAAATCCTTACGCCGATCGGATAGCGGCAGTCCGATGCGCTGCAGCCAGTCCACTCGTCTGCTGTCTTGCAGAGGGACACGATGTCGCAGCTTGACATATTACCAGTCACTACGTTTGTAGTCCACAACGCAACAAAGTCGAATCATAGTGCTCGCGAAAAGACTGAGACCGACTCTGACCTCGGAGCTGTCATCAAAATGGAGCACGTTGTAACCCAAGGAGACGACGCTAGCTGTATGCCGGAAGTGCTTAAGTGTAGTGAGAAATAGTTCTTCTGCATTCTCTTTCTGTTAGTATCTTGTTATAGAAACAAATTAACAAACATTCCAACTATTACGAGCATCATTTGTTCACCATAAAGGTGTAAAAATTATCCACGACGTGCCTTGGGCAGCCAATCGGATAACTCGCCCTACTGACGTCGATTGGGTGATTTGCGTCATATGGGTAGGGGCGTGTGAAAATTCCGCCGAGCAGTGTGCTGCGATCGGCAGCAATGTACATCTTTAAAACTTTATAATAAATTACACGCTTTACGCGGAGCACTTAGATGCGTGAATTAATGATCAGAAGGACCTACTCAATGACTCAGTACGTTTGTACTAAATCCTCCAAATTGTTCCAGTGTCTCCTTAAAAACATCCGTCCTATAAATGCAAAAGATGTATTTCTCAGTAAAATCAACCTTAAAATGTTCCTGTTGGTCGTGAAATCTTTTCATGCCTTAAATAAAAGTACGTAGTATCCAGTGCCGGATTAAGAAATTTTGAGGCGTTCGGCTAAATTTGCTTCATGGCAGCAGTGATATGGTAATGATACCGACAACAATCATGGTGATCAGTTAAAGTGTCAAAAATTCAAGCTGTTATAGGCGTTGCTTACGATTGCCAAGTTTATTCTTAGATGAAAGGTTGCTTGCCTATGAACATACGTACACCAGGTCATTTTGCATCTTGATTTAACATTTGCAACAAATCCACTATATAAAAACATCTTTCTTCGGTTATTTTGTTAAGTAATTCTTAATGTCTGTTGGGCGCTTTGCTTTAATTTAATTGTAATGTTAGTGACAAATTTAATAACTGCTTCACTGCCATCAGTCGGGAAAAAGAGAACTGCTTGTTGTAAAGCAACAAACAGTTAGTTAAACAAGGACATTTTAAATGGCTCTACATATGTGGAATAAAATGTGAATGCATACCAGAAAGAACATGTACCGTGTGAGTCTAGAGTGCTGAATTGGCCGCTAAATTCCTTAAAAACAAAAATCACAGGTTGGCGCCGCTGTGACACCACGATTGGTCATGTCGCAATCTAGGTCTATACGCCTCGGGCCAACATGTGGGCCCGCGCAGCTACCACAATATGGCAGCTTCGGATGCTGGCACCGTCCACAGCTGGTCACTCGACCCCGACAAGTATGATTCAGATTGTACGAATCTACCTTGAACCATAAAATAGAATTCGAGTCATCGCAGATCGGCTTGTGAGTATACGACGGATGTATTACGTCACTGTCATTATCTAAATAATAAAAAATTGTTTTTAAAAAGAGGAGGGGTTGAATACTCGTCTGTTAGGTGGGAGTAGGCAATAGAGAAAGGTCTCTTGTGCGCTGGTCGAATAAAAGAATGATTCGGTACACGAAGAACAGGTCATCTCCTCGTACAACATATCTTTTGCTTCTATTTCAGCTACTATTAGACCGTTTTAAAAGATTTTTGTGGTAGATAACTCCCGTAAGATACTTTACAACTATTATGTTATAACTAAGATTTTTCACAGGGCCCTGGCGAGGGGTCCATCGAAATTGTTGGGGGGCACATCAAGAGGTTGTATTCAATGAATTGTTTCGCTGTAAACCTCACATTTATAAGCTTTGCAAAAATCCGAGCAAGGCTTGTTATATTCTGCGGAAGTGCCAAAATTGTTTTGATACAGAAACCCTTTGACACATTGATTTCTACTTGTTCCGCAGTCATATGTCGTACTGTGTTACATCTTGAGGCCATTCATACATCGAGCCAGACATAAAACTTCAAAAGAGGTATGTTCGCTTTATGACTTCCTAACATAACAGTGCTAGCACAATGCCGCTCTTTCAACAAGTGAAAAAATTACTGTTTCTTCTCGTTACTAAATTTGAATTCTTGTAATGGTTAATAATGACATTGTTACGAACTACTTACTCTCTGCGACCAACTATGCCGAATTGGGATGCTCTACATGCATTGCATTAAAAAGAAATTTTCTGGTTCCAAAGGCCCGTAATGTGTGCGGTAAACAAATAATTTCAAGTGTTGGAGTAGTCAAGGGAAACGTTCCGCCTACAGAAGTTAAAGACGCAGCTTTTTTCAGAGATAATTACAGCTGTATTTTCGTGATGTTCTTATCTATGTTTAATATTACATTCACCAATTGCTTTTTCTTTTTGTGGCGCATTCTTCTTTACTTATAAATGTTCAATTATACACTTTGCATTTTGAAGATTCTTTGAATTGTATATATTATCTACTTTGATGTACAGTGTTTATTATTGCTTAGTTTGTTAGGTACATGTGTCTAATGCTATCTTATTTGCTTTGCGTACTTTAAATAGTTTTGTTATGAATCCCAACTAGCCTCGAGCTAGGGATACAAAGGCATTTCTTCCCTTGTTTTACTTTGTACTGTGCGCAAGAAATAAACTTCAATTCAAGGAAACATTTCTCTCGTAGGGGTCCCTGGCAGTCGGGGGCCTGGGGCTGCAGCCCTCTTTGCCCATATGTTAATCTGGGCCCGGTAGTAACTAGCATCACGAATGAAGTTTTGGCTCGCCGTCCCTTTTATCAGGTTGACATTAATGTAAACAGCATAAATCCTAAAATTCATTGCATGCAGAATTCTGGCTTAGAGATCAGAGGATGCAAATGACTTCTGTTATCAGGAACCTAAACTTTGCTTGGGGTTTGCTGGAGTGAAGGCAATTTAGTTACCTTAGTCTAAAACTCTATTTTGCTTACTGCAGTTACATAGTATGTGTATTTATCACTGATGCGAAGTGGGTGTTGTGACTGAAAGCCTAGGTGTGGCGCACGCACAAGGAAAAGTAGTATGATACCGACAAAACATTTTATAGGTGTACAGTGCAAAACTATAAATATGTACAGGAATGACATGATGCTGGTCATAACTTCAATCAACGGTTCATTACAGATGGGGTAGACATATATGGGCACACAAACATGTTGCTCCATGAGAGTATGCCAAGTGCAAGCTTGACAACATAAATGATAGTTACTTTTCAGATACAAGTGGCACAATGACATGCTGGGAATCAATGCTTGTTATTTATTTATTCCCACGATGATCAGTTGTATAGTACTTGTTTCCAGGTGCAATGACGCATCTCTGAATCAGAGATGTCACATCGCATCTCCCTGTGCAATACATTGCCTCATAAAATAGGAATCTCACTAACATAATCAATTATGGATTCTGCAAAAGTGTTATGCTGTTCCTTGCAGTCCTGTCCTTCATGAGCACTTTCATTATGTGGAAAAGAGTACCGTGATTTTCTAAGTGCCATGGATATATGACAACACAAGTATTCTTTTTTCCTCATCAAAGGAGGTTTTTGTGTTATAATATGAATTGAAGTTCCTTAACAATGAATACGCGGCAGGTACTTGCAGGTGAACAAGGGTACATATATCCTTTCAAAGGCAAGCACTTCGACGAAAGTATCTTTCAGTCATATTGGCAACAAAACTTTCCCATAGGCTTTGATTGCGCAAAAACCGACCACACACCTCTTTGTCCAGCAGATTCATCTTTTATGCTACAAGGCTGTGCTGTTTTTTTTTTTGTAATGAGCCATTTTACATGTATCTACGACACGCAGGAACTTCAGCGGCATTTTTTTTTCTTTTTCTAGAACTTTGCTATTTTTTGGCAACGGTTTATTGGGCGTTTTTGAAAGCTAATCATACAGCAGTCGTTCTTTCTTGGAAAGCTTCTTTGCAACCAGGCTCAACCAGGCTCTAAAGGTGTTGTTATACTGTTCATGTAGCTATTTTATATATAACAATTAGTAGTTTTGCATTTAAAACTTATCCTCTATTCCTAATAGTTAGCTCTCTTTTTCCACTAGTTAGTTAAGGTGTGGTACATGACTATATGGAAACCACTATAGCTACTACAAGTACGTACGTTGTCTTATGACTATTCAATATTGGATACATGCTCTATTAATTCAATAAGTATTTGGAAGAAATTTACATTCGCCCACCTTTACTTGTTGTACAATGCGCAAAGATGCACCTAAGAAGGCATAGTTGTGCTTTCTGAAGTCTGACCTTGCTGCATATAATGGTGGCAAGAAGCAGCTTTTCCGAGGGAACTTGACTTTGTTGTCTTGTTTATTCTGTTCTTCTGTCATATGCATTGAGAAGTAATATTTCTATCGCAAATAGACAACATACAGCCTCTCAATGGAACAGATTTATTTCATACGCATGACCTCGCTCCTTGTACAGCTGACTTGTAAAGCTGACTTTGTAAAGTTACGCTATTTGTGATTGTGATTAGGGTACGTGTGCAACGCTACTATGAAGCCAGCTATCATTCTCGTAGCAATGCACTAAGTAAGGTTATTGCTTAATTATTAATTATTAATAATTATTAATTAGGACATAACCAGTACAGGTTCTTAGGGTGAGAAAAATGCTAAAAGCCGCATATAATATGACTACATATGACTACATATCATGTGCTAGTTTGTATGTCAGGTGTTTAAAGGAACGATATATGGGATGTTATGCTAATCTGGTTTATTAGGTGTGTTACGACACAGGCTGGGGAGTTTACTTGAACATGTCTAACCCCCGTATTCTTAAACACGCCTTCACTTGAAGCTCCTCCTCGACTCAGCCAAGTCGAGGCGACGGGGCTTCCTTCACTCAAGGCTCCGTTGCGTTTCATGAACACTACTTCACCTTTCCTCCGCCAAGGAACGCCTTGAAAATGCGCCCTCGACTCAAGTGAAGTGCATCGACCGAGAAAAGCGTCTGATATCGAGACAATTCTTTAATGTGCTTATTAAAAGTCCCAATATTTAGGACAAATATGTGTTTCAGTTCATTCGTCTTCCTAATCAAACAACTACACTGCGCAATGTACAACTTTAGCTCGGCAACGCTGCCACTGTGAGCGTTCGACTGATAAAGCAAGCGGGAGCTGTGTTTGAGGTGTGGCAACAATTGCATCCCAACAGCTGAGAGCATGGCGCATGGCTGAGAACCAAGATAATTTGCGCCGGCATTTGTCCGCTGCTCTTGTTTTCCTGGTGTTTCATTGGTGACTGACGTTGCGGTTGATAATCGCGGTTACCATGGGTGATTTTGTCCTTGTGCGTATGGTGACCGAGCCTGAATGACTTCTGAGGCCACAGATGGAACGGCCGATGGGCAGCTTTGTTTACCTTCAAGACCGAGTGGTACTGTGAGTTTGCTGAAAGCAACAACAGGACAGAAAATATGGGTGAGTGAGCCATTCTTTCATGGAAGCACATTATGTGAATGCGGTTTTCTTGAGGTTGCCGCTGCGCTGTCGATAAGCCGTTTCCGATGTACACAAGCATGATTGACTCCAGTTGCTCATGCTGCGAGCATTAATTAGTACCTGAAATATATTCGAGGCAGCATAAGCTTGTCGAAAACATATTATTATTATTATTATTATTATTATTATTATTATTATTATTATTATTATTATTATTATTATTATTATTATTATTATTATTATTATTATTATTATTATTATTATTTTCTAATGGGAACTTGTGGAAGATTCGGCACGACAATCTGTTGTTGGTTTCGCTTTTTTAAACGATAATGGAGACGGTACGGATCGGCGCCTGCATCCAACGATCATTCCAGTATCGCGTATGAAATCTTTCGGTAGAGGAGAAACAGTTATAGTATACATGTGGCAGAATGCGTATATGGTTGAGTGCGTAGCTCCGGCAGGTAGAAAAAAAAACAAGCGTCTTTTGAGTCTTGTACTTTGTTTTAGAAGCCGTGGTGGTCAGTCGGCTTGCTCAACTTGTAGCACATATGGTCAACGAACCAGCACTGGTGCCTGCATTTCCTGTGCTTCCTCACTTCACATAACGCTACGCAATGTTGTAATCTTCCGAAAATTCACTTGTTAATACTTCATCACCGCCATTTGTTTTTTCGTCTTAACTCTTTCAGTGTGCTATGTAGTAGCAGCTGATGCACGTTCCACAAACTGGGCTTTCAAGTTCACGCATTGCCGACATATTTTTAGTTGTGCTACGTTTTTTCATTTCCGTTGCTTAGTTATACTGAATTTACTTAGCGCGCGAGCACCCTGTCTACGTAAATGTTTGGCATTCTGGTGCAGAATGTGGGCCTTGGAAGGACCAGCTGATGAAAAAATCAACGCCTGTGCTGCACAGTAAGGCTGCTGGCAGACCTGAAAGCATGGATAGATATGGTGCCTGCCTGTTGAAACTGCACCTGGTCGCTTCCCTGAAAGAAGCTAGGTGCTGAAGAAGTACTTGACTAGCCTACCCGGTAATTAGTCTGTGCTTATTTGCATAAACTTTGTAAAAATATTCATGTTACGAGTCCCCACATTCACAAAATGGCGAAATGGACACCCTGTTATTTAGAAACAGCTAGCCATGTCAATGAAATCAAATTAATTTTTTATTCCCTTTCAGCTGTCATATAATTTTTGTTTTAAATCGCATGAATATGATGGACGAGGTCATCAGTTGCCCGTGGTGCTTTGCAGCTGCGACAGGATCTTTTTGCTGCGCAAAATTTGTGAAGCAACACTTTCGTAGTATTTGTAGCCAGCACTTCAGTATTTTGTGGCATGCTGAAGCTACTTTAGCATGAGCAAGTGTAGATTAAAAATATGCCTTAGTTTTGATGGTTCATCTCAGCTTTTCTGAAATAATGGTAGTAATGTGCTCTATACCGTATTTTTCAGCATTATCATTGTGACAGTCTGCATCACCATTTGGCCTATTTTGGGATCCCACAAGACACGCTGCTACCCTGGGTGCTGTACCTCGGTCAATTGCTGAAGTTCTGCAAGCCCCATTGAAGCCAACTGTCATCCGCATCCAATGGAAGAAACTCATTGTTCAGGTCGTCATAACTTATCTTAAGCTCAAGCTAGAATCGGGGTAGAAACAGCATATATTCTGCAAGAATTTACCACTGCATGCCATCGGGTGGCTACACCCGACAGACTACTGTCTTGAAGAGAGATGGTGTTTTATTCTTGAATATATTTGTCAGCAGCACTCCTCCTTCTGTTTATATCCTTGGAAACAAACAAGCGAAAACACCAAAGACAACAGAGGAGAAATCACTTCTACTTACTAATTGAATTAACGAAATAACAAATTATGGGAATGAAAGTGGTTGAGAAAACTTGCCATAGGCGTGCGATGCTCTAACCAATGGAGCTACCATGGCACCGTTTTCCCATCCACTTTCTTGTGTATTTATATTTTACTACTAGAACTAACTACTACTACCACTACTACTAGAACTACATCATTTCCCACCTGCGGCAAGTTGTTTTTTTCATCCACTTTCATTGCCATTAATTTATCATTTCTTTAATTCAATTGGTAAGTACAAGTAATTTCCCTTATGTTGTCTTTGGTGACTTTGCTTGTTGGCTTCTCATGATATGATTATTAAAAATCGCGCCCCTCGGTCAACCCCTTTTCTTCTCCTTCATTACTGCTTCTGTTTGTAGGATCAGTGTTCACGCTGTATTGCATACTATCAAAGTAGAAAAAGGCGAGAATAATGTTAATATATTGTTTTAGAAAAAAATTGGCACTTGAATTTACCAGAAATTATTAATGGGTAGATACTGACTTAATAAGTATGACTGAAGAAAGGCCATGTGGATGAAAAATACAATGACTTCAGCTACAACGTGTTTATGAAGGCAAATACATGCAGCCAAACTGCTTTTAGTGATGGCGTTTGAGCTGGTAGGATATCAGAAAAATGATAGATGTCTTAAGCAGAATATTTCGACGGCTATTATAGTGCAGCAGGACATTAACTGGACCTCTCCTCCACTTGCACACCAATGCAAGCGCAGAACACACAGCACAGTTGGAAAGGCAGTTGCTCTTCGTGCGTGTGTTGGCAACCTGGTTCCTGCAAAAAGAAGCGGTTGGTTGTAAACACACAACGATGTTAAATAAGGTCCATGAAACTAGCTTAGGTACTGTATTCGTTTTCTTTAGTTTATGCATTTCGTAATAATGCATTAGTTTAAGAAGTTTGTGTTCTAGAGCGCGATTTTTTTTTTACATTAATTAGCTCATACTGTTTTTATTTATTTTTATTTGCAAAGAAACATCTTTCAGCTGGTCTACCGCTTGCTCAGCAAGACCGACAACAGCGATCTAACACTTATATAATGAACCCTAAAGAGAGCTGGGATGTTCGCAATAAAGGTGTGCGAGATATATCTGCTACCACTTGCTAACACTGTCTGTATTAGGCGCTGTCACTACACTGCTACACCTTTATTTATCGGAATAAAACATAATGTGATGCACAAAACTCTACTCTGTTTTATTGTTATTCTGTCTCTTTTATTAGAACAAAACATTACATTAACCTGTGTATACGTGCAGGTATAATTCTGAGAATGCCATTTCATGGTTTGTGACTTCCTCATTGAGCTTGGATCTTCATAGGGATGACAAGCTAATTAAACTGAATGCTTTGAGGCAAGGATTACGTAATTATTGCTTATAACTTTAAATTGCACCAACTGCACACGGTCCGCGCGAAATTACAGTCCATTTCTTACTTTCCTTAGCGCAACTAGCCGCATCAAATTAAAGAAAATTGCAAAAATTAAGGTGAACGCTCCTGCTCGTTTACAAAGATGCCCGCTTTGCTGCGGTGTGTTTCGCCGTCCTTGGATTAGCGTAGGCAGTGACGATCTGCCCGAGTAGAAACAGCGCCGACGGGGCGACGGCCGGCGCTCGCGCAAGCGACACACGCACACAGGCAATACACCCACTGGTGACAGGAATCTTCGTAGCTGTTTTCTTTTTGCAAGTTCGAAGTCCGCCGCAGTTATGTATCGCGTCATACTTGAACCGATGCGGCTTTCTACGATGAGCCGCAAGAAACACGCGAATGCACTGATGCCGATAGTAGGTTCGGAGCACTGGCACGAAGAATACCAGTGTGCAGGTCATCAACTGGCTCATGCACGGAGTAAGACGACAGTGACTGCACTAGCTCGCAGTCTTCTTGACAGGACGACCGATCTGTCTCGGCGCTGCAGTGGAATAATTCCGCTGCCGAAGCGCTCCAGAGGACTTCAACGGTCCCTAAAACGAAGCCCTTGAAAATGCGCAGCACGGTTAACCAAAGAAAAGCTACGGAGGCAACTGGCGTCCATCGGAAAATGCTGACGAGGTGAATGACAGATCGCAAGGCAGCCATGTTTACGCACTAACTTCACTCGAGGAGCGATTCAAGGTAGCTGCGAGGCTACCTTAAGATTCTCGAGTAAAGCGCTCGAGCTTTCCTTCACTCAAGGCTCGTTTCAAGTGGAGGGCGATTTTTGAAATGAAAAACCGCCCTCAAGGAGCATTTCCAGTGGAGGGTCAAGTCGAGGTGCGTTTGTGAATACGGGGGTAAGTATTTATGAAATGGGGAAGGTGGCAGTGAGACTCCTCGGGTAAGCGACACCTAAGTCGTACTAATGGTATGGCTTGACCATATAATTTCATCATTACTTGGTTAAAATATCATGGTGATCTACAACCTATAAAATACCACACCAGCAAGGCTGAACATCCAAACTTACTTTTCAGAGGCTTGAAGAATGATAAACAATTAAGCTTTAAAGCCCATTTTGGTAACAAATATACACCACCTTTGTTTCAGAAGAATGGAAAGAGGTGATTGTGCATAGACATGCTATTGTACCATGTGTGCAGGAGAGACTGGGGGCTAATACATGTTAATAGAGTGAACAAGCACCTGTGGTTTTCAACGTTATTTTGCTCCACAGAGAATACTACAATAAGATTTGGGCAATATCATCGAAGCGTGGGGTAAAGGAGGGGGACTAAACCCACCTTAGTGTGGGACCTCACCAAGGCTTTCGATAATATTACACACAAGGTGGTCACGGGGTACCTCCGGAACCTGGGGGTAGGTCGCAAAGCCTACAACTACGTCCGGCACTTTTTCGCGAACCGCGCAGCTCAAGTCACGATAGGAGAAATCAAGTCGGGCGACATAGAACTGGGTAGTAGGGGAACGCCGCAGGGCTCGATATCGTCTCCCTTTCTATTCAACATGGCCATGATCGATCTGCCGAAAATTCTCAGCAATATTAGCGGCCTCAACCACAGCGTGTACGCCGACGACATAACGTTGTGGGTGACAGGAGGCAGCGAGGGCCAAATCTGGGAAACCCTCCAGCAGGCCACGGAGTCCGTTGAACGCTACGTGGCAGAGAGGGAAGTCCTGCTGGTGTACCCTGCAACCAGAAAATAATACGGAGGAACACCGAACATTAACGTCAAGGCGAACGGGGGCCCGATACCTATCGTAGATCAGATCAAAGTCTTAGGACTGCGGTTGCATGCGGAATGCAGGAGCCGCGATACCATCAACGCGATAGAGAACAGCACACAACAAAGACTGAGAATAAGAATAATCAAGCGGATTGCCATTAGACACTATGGAATGAGGGAGGCCAGCCTATAGTTCGTTTAGTGCAGGCCTTCATCATCAGCCGCGTAGTCTATGTGGCACCATACCTAACATTTGACGTGGCAGAAAAAAACAAGATGGAATGCATCATCAGACGAGAGTTAAAACAGGCAATTGGCATCCCAGTCACAACACCCAACAAGAAAGACTTAGAATTGGGGCTACATAACAGGCTTAATAAATTAATCAAGGCGCACACCACCACCCAATACGAAAGACTCACACAAATCCCCACGGGGCGACAGATTCTACGGAAACTAAACATTCACTACGAAGTACAACACTGCACGAAACTCAGCATTCCATTAGACACGAGGAAGAACTTTAAAATTCCTCCACTGCCAAAGAACATGCACCCGGTGCATCACAAGGAGCGACGATAAGCAAGGGCGCGCCACATTGAGCGCAAATACCATGATGTAGAGAGCATGGCCTACGCAGACGCCGCGGAATATGCAGAACGCAAAGAGATGGCCGTCCTATAGCGGTAGACGCGGACGGAGAACCCTTAGCGAGCCTAGGTGGGAAAACGGACAACGCTGAAGCGGTGGTTTCCACCAAAGCTAGAATTATCATAAGCGACTGAAAGATCACCGTGCATAATTTGGCAAAAGGAAGCATGTGGCCAGAGGCGCTCAAAATTCTAAATAATAACAGCGACCATCGTCGCGGGACGATCCAAATTATTTGGGTGCCCGCGCAATCCTCTCTCCTCGGCAACAAAGCGGCTGATAACGTAGCTCGAGGACTTACTCGCCGAGCAAGTGAGCCAGCCCAGCCGGGAACTAGAGGAGACCGCACGGTCAGCTACAAAGAAATCACCAATTACTAACGGCTGGGAAGGGCGCGATACCTTCTACCTCATCCAGAGCTAAGCAAGGAACAGGCGGTGGTCTGGCACATTCTACCAACCAACACGTATCCTAACGCGCTGGCCTGCAGCTGATTCTATCCAGGGCAATATAAGGATCAATGTAAATCACGTGTGGGTGGGGCGGATTTGCCCCATATTCTATGGGCATGCTCCTTTCGAGGGCCACAAGATTCAAAACCGGCAGCAGGGGGAGACCCTGCTGCTTAGCTCAGACCAACGAGACCAGGTCTGAGCCGTCCAGTTAGCCGAATCAGCCGCTGAGACCCAAGGGATCTCGGCCGTCTGCTAGACGGAGGAAAGCGGCGTCCGCTCTAATGATTCCTGGCACCAATAAAAGTTAACTCTGTCTCTCTCCTGGTGCGGTACTTCACTGCTGACAGACTACCATTGATTGCGTCCCTCTGCTTCCTATAATTTATTTTTAAAGGCTTGGCTAACGTTAGCTGGTACACCCTGTAGAGTAAGATGTGAATTAATCGAAGCACTTCTTGCTAACGCTAGTGGAAATAACTCCGCTCTTATAAGGAGTTTGTTAAGTGGGGCCGCCTATCCACCCAGTTTCAGACCAGAATATCTAGACCTGCCAGATCTTCCACAGATGTTATTGACGCGCAGACTTGACACGTGAACTTGGCTTCACCTCATCACCGACAGAGGAACTGCTTGTACAGCGGAGCTCACCCAAGCCATTCTTCAATACAGACAGACAAGCCACAGAAGGACAACTGCCTATCACCCACAGACGAATGGTCTTACGGAGCGCCTGAGTAAGACCCTCGCCGGCTTGCTAGCTATGTACGTCGATGCCGAACACAAGACCTGGGATAGGTAACCTTCGCTTACAACACGGCGGTGCAACAAACCACACAGATCCCGCCGTTCAAGCTGGTTTACGGCAGGAACCCGACGACTACCCTCGACGCCATGCTGCTGCACGTCCCAGACGAAGAGAACCTTGACGTCACCACCTATCTCCAGCACGCCGAAGAAGCCCGACAGTTCGCCCGCCTGCGGATCAAGAACAAGCAGAGGACGAACAGCCGACACTACAACCTTCGACCCCGCAACGTCGAGTACCAGCCTGGATACCGTGTTTGGGTTTGGACTTCAATACGCCGACGAGGACTTGGCGAGAAGCTTTTACGCCGCTATTTCGGACCCTACAAGATAACCTGACGCATTGGCGCACACGACTATGAGGTCGTACCTGATGGAATTTCGCTATCACAGCGGCGCCGCTCACAACATGAAATAGCCCACGGTGTGCGACTTAAGCCGTTCTACCAGCGTTAATGAACTTTGGGACTTTACGTAGCTAACCTTTGGACGTTCTTTTTTTTTGGACTGTGTTGCTTTGGACTTCGTTTCTTTTATAAGTGTCATTTTGTGTTTCGCTTTCCTGTTGTGTGTGGGGCATCGGGACGATGCTTTTTGAGATGGAGGCACTGGCATATGGACTTGTTTATATTTTTCGGGTGAGCGCTTTTCCCCGTCTAACAAATGTTATCGCTCAGCGCGGGACGCGCCAGCACGTATCGCAAATTTCTCGAATGTTATCGATGGTTCTTTCTGCAGTCTGTTGTCACCGAAGCTTGCGTAATCTAACTGCATGTGCGATGCGAATTGTGTAGAACTTTCTGGAAGACACGCCGGCACCAGTGATTACTCTGGAACGTTCGATGCTCGTGTATAAAAGCCGACGCGCTTGACCAGTAGATCAGATTTCCGACGATCGCCGACCATGTTCGACGCTATTGCTGCACTTTGAGTGTAATTTGCTTTTGTGGGCACATGTACGCCCAATAAAAATGCCAGTTTCGTCATTCACAGCTTTATAGCTGTATTATTCGCCGTCACTACTCCGTGGCACTATTGTACAGAGCCTTCCTGTCGCAGTCCTTGTTTACAAGTACAAAAATAACTAGGTCATCAACTAATGAATTCGGTTCCCTTTGCCTATTTTTATGCTGTCATAGAGCTTCTCTTTGTTCTAGGTCTTTTAGCCTCACATATGAACACCCGCGTAAGCGTAGCGTTCATTCTTTTGCCAAGCTCTTCGCCCTTCCATCTCGTTCAACGCATTTCATACTTATACCCGCTTCCGTCGGAAACACCAAAGCTTCTTTGTTGCTCTATCCGCGTAACAATTCCCCGTTGCACGTTTCCCGCGCTTCGTTCATCCTCATCACTTCATTTCCTCACGTTCTTTTTTCCTGTTTGCTTGCTCTTCCTTCTTCCTTTTTGTCCATCCTCCTTATTCTTCTGGCCTATCTTCCATGGCGGATTGCGCCATTCCAATTGACTACAGCAACAGCGGCCAGCACCACCAACAACAGAACCCCCGCTCACACGCCATCACGATCGCGTTTGCCCGCGTTTCGCAAGCATGGCATGCGCGAACCTTCTCGGCTCCTCCGAACCAGGCAGGCCGCCGTCTTCAATGGGACTCCGTGACTCCCGCCAGTCGCGCCTCTCTAACAATGCCAGCACGCGCTCTATAGTGTTTGTCGAGTAAGTGCGGACGCTCTGAGAAAACCCGGTTGCTGCTGCTGCCGTGGCTCAGAGGTGCCCGTGTCACGAGGTCCCGACGTATAATTGGGCGCTGCTCCCGCCTGCGTAGCGCGGCCCTTGCACTTCTTGCGCTAAGCGGCACTCAGCGGGCCAAAGTACGAGAGACAGAGCCTTGGAGGAAACGAGTTCTCGTGCCCATATCGCGCGTTGTTATTGTCTATATACCCGCAAATTGTGCGCTATGCGCCATTGCGTCGAAAACGTGCGCACGATGGTTGCTGCCGCGGCGTGAGCGGCTCACGTGACGGAGGCGTCCTGTGGCAAACTGCCTCGTTCCGAGCGATACACAACAGTTGCGCGCACGGCTACGCGAGCTCAAGAACCGGAACACTGCAGAAGAATGCGGGCGAAGTGGCACGGTGCTTTTCGTTTCCTGATAGGGTGTGCAAACAGCGGGCCCTTGCCGCGGTACGCATATAGAAATATAAAACTGTGTCGCGATGAACGTCGGTCACGATTAATTTGACCAGTAAAACGTGCACCGTTGCGCGGTGATTGACGTTCGCATGGCCGTGTTTTAGGCTATAATTGTCACCGTTGTGGTGATGGTAATCAACCAAACACTACCAAAGGTGCGTGCTCAAAATTCGAACTCTTTGTTGGGCGAACTGGTGTGCCCAGAGAGTCAAGAAACACCCAAATTAAAACGAGAGCGCTGGGCACAGGCGTCGGTCGTTGCACCTAATCCCAAGGCTGGAGTTTATCCCCCATTTTCCTATGTCTCTTCGTGCATATTCCAGATTAATGGCTGGTGCGTGTGTACGTGTGCTTGCGTGCGTGCGTTTATGTTTGCGTGATCAAAATAATCCGGAACTGCTCACAACTGCGCTGTTATAAACCTTGCGGTTTTTGAAATCACACTCAACCTATCAATGCCAAATTGTCAAGATACAATTAATCAGGCTGACACTTGGGCTTGTTGGATGTTAGAATGCATGTTATAATGGTTGCGCAGACCACACACGTGACAGAGAAGGTCGTGTGCCGATTCGTGGTCCTTCTTCAGTGGGTCCGTGTGCGGTTTGTGCTGGCCTTCTAACATGCGGAATCGATCAGTAGGAAGCAAACCTACACTTGTCCGGTTTAACGTCCCCTAACCATCCAGTTGTTTATGAGATGTGCCGCAACAGGGAACTACTGACTAATTTCGACCACACGAGCATCCTCACCATGTGGCCACAGCGCACGAGCGCTTTTGCATACCCCTCCTCTTGGTATGCGGCCGCCGCGGCCGGGTTCCAGCCCGCGACCTTGTCCTCAGCAGTGCGACGCCATATTTAGCCACTCAGCTACCCCGGCAGGTCGTCAGTAAGAACAAATCAATTCGTTCATCATCATCAGCCTGGTTACGCCCACTGCAGGGCAAAAGCATCTCCCATACTTCTCCAACAACCCCGGTCATGTACTAATTGTGGCCATGTCTTCCCTGCAAACTTCCTAATCTCATCTGCCCACCTAACTTTCTGCCGCCCCCTGCTACGCTTCCCTTCCCTCAATTCGTTATGTGCATCTACACGTCGACGATCCGTCCGGACAGCCTCCCTGTACGAATAGTGGGCCAGGCTTACACATCGGCAATGAAAAAAAAAAAGGCCCGATATTATCTCAAAGCGCGCAGTTCCTTCGACCCATTCGCGCGCTTCTTCATGGCCTCTGAGTATGCGAGTTCTCATTTCACAGCACGGGCCAGCTGCGGTACCGCTTGCTTTCGAGGCCGGTATCATGCAAAGGGACGCCTCGTCAAGTGGCCGTTCCCGGCGTTGCCCCCGAACCGTGTAACGAGGCCAACGGGCGCACACCGCGGAGAGCCGCGAGCTGTGGGACTCCGAAACACGTGGTGGCCCTCTTGGCCGGACGGAGAATTATAAACGCGCTAATTTTCCTGCACGGGAGGAGGAAAAAGCGGGTGTTATTCACATCTCGCATGCAAACATATTGCGAACAAGCAAACAAAGAAACAGACGGCGCTTTAACGGGCAAGGAAACACACCCCCGCATTGGCCAGTTTACGCGTTCGCGGCGCTGACACGTCAAAATAACCATAATAAAGATTACTGCATGCTAATGAGTTGCCCACGATTACTTACAGGAAAAAGTGGTAACGCGGTGCTCTTGTGCGCGTGGGAATGCCTGGAAGCGGGAGCTTCGATTTGGAATGTTTCTCGACGTCCTGCTAGGAGACCTTGAACATGTGTTTGCCGAACAGATGTTTCGTGTTTCATATGCGCTTAAGTCCTTACTAAAGCAGCGTGCGAAAAATCCCCCATTTTCAATGCTGATATATATGTAACAGCACTCTCTATATAAACGCCAATGATGGCGCTGGGATGTGCAGTTAGTTCGAACGTAAAGACCGCCGCTGGCTCTCTGAGCTTGGGAAAAAATTGGTAGTGGCTTAGCTCGGCTATGCCAGGATATACGTCGCGAAAGCTAAGGCATAACATGGTTAGCCTTGGTTAATCTTGATTGCAAGTCCAGGTTAGTCTGGTTGTCTGGCTATGTTGTGGCGTTTAGCCAGTCGTTCGGCGCGCCGTTCGTCTGTTTTCTGGGTGATTCGTTTCCTCTTCATCTCGTTCCGATGTCGATTCCAGGCCTCCGCCTGCTTATCAGAATTGTCGCCGTCCATACTGCCGACTCAACTGTGGTTGCGCCGCACGCGATCTCTGCTTTTCGGTCCTCCGACATGTTATGAGGCACGCGACGCAGCTGTCGAAGCCAGCGGAGGCGAGCGCAACGACGAGGAACGTGGTGTGACGTCATACCAAATGGCGGCGGGTGAAAGGCGCGGCACTGCGCAGCAGCGGAACACCTGTGGCTCGGTGCTACTAGTGGCGCATGCGCAATAGGGACTAGGGGGCGAGAGAGAGAGAAATATTCGCGGCGAGGCGCGCGTTGGGACGTCATGTGCCTTCTCGGAACACCGTCACAGCGAAATCGCAAGTTCGCGGCCAGTAAAGCTTTCGTTTTAAAAGGCTGAGGAGGTCGGCGTTCACTGTGCATGCTTCGTTTTCAAGCGCTTCTTTTCCATTTTCTTCGCTATCTTTAGTCCTATATCTGAGTAATCATTATTTAAATATGTATTACGGACCCGTCACGGTAGCCCAGTGGCCGTGGCACTGTGCTACTCATCTCGATGTCACTGGTTCGATCCGCAGTCGCGTCGGCCGCATTTTCATGGTGGGTGAAATGCAAAAAAAAAAAAAAAACGCTGGTGTGCCGTGTATCGTGCGCACGTTAAAGAACCCCCGGGGGTTAAAATTAATCCGCGGACTGATGATGAGATCGTGGATTTGACACGTAAAACCACATAACTTTATTTAAATAATTTTCATATATCTATATATTGCATAACTGCGAGTCGGCCTAGTTGGAACATATTCATATTGATACTTTTTGTGCGCAAACAAACAGGGACGAAGAATAGGGGCAACACAAGGACGAGCGCTCGTCCTTGTGTTGCCCCTATTCTTCGTCCCTGTTTGTTTGCGCACAAAAAGTATCAATATATTGCAGGAGAAGTGAGACCTATTATTAAGTTATTTCGACAAATCTCTATTTCCAATCAATTTTGCCACCCGGGGCCACTTAATGGGCACTCAAAGCACAGCAAACGGGTCTTCTTTTTGCATTCCGCCCCCATGGGAATATCGTTACCGTGGCTAGGAATCAACCCCTCGACCTTATGCCCCGTAGAAGAAGGTATACAGCCCCTACAGCAAGGTATGTGTAGGGTTCCTGTATATGCTCCCCCAGGGAGCAGAGTTGCGCATAACTTTTCCGGCGCCGCTCGCACCGCTATTGGCCGAGCGCGAAAAATGACGTCAAATGATCCGCGCCGCTGTGAAGCCAACTTTACGGGCGCATCGCCGACTCATGCGAACTCGTCGTTTCCGTCAGTGCCATCGCCATTGCAATCAGCGGACCGTCTATCGTGCGTTCAGAAGAGCAGCTGCGGGTTTCAGGTACGGTATTCGACGATGTGAAGTCAAGGACCTTGGTGAAGTGATACGAAACACATCGTACTGGCACTTGTATTCCAGTATGACGGGGTGCAGCGCACCACACTGCACAAACCCCACGGAAGGCGGTAAAGCGCTCTACGCGGTGCCAGTGGAACAAAACTTGTCGTTCAATTAAACATGCTGGAAATCTACGTTGTGCTTTGGTGAATGCTGTTTCCTGTGGGTGGGAGTGGAGTGAATGCACTGTTGAATGACGTAAAATTTCCTTGCCTCTGATGCGATAGGTCACAAAGCTTTGTAACCTGGCTTTTTGGCCAAAGCCTGCTTCAGTGATTTCATTGACTTGATACAGTGTCTTCAACTAGTGGCTCTTCTCTGAGTGGTAAGAGATCAAGAAAAATGCGTCGTCGTATTACAGTCTGCATTGTGTGAATAATTACTCTGCAAGTTTGCCATCTTGATGTGATTAGTGCAATAAAAATAACCTGTTGTTACTCTTAATAGCTTGTTGCCTTTCCAGTTTCTTTGAATTCTGCCCCCAAGGTTCCAAGAACCAGACTTGGCCTGCTGCTAGCAGCCGTTCATGCCTTCCCTTGTATGAAATAAATTTGATCTAGAAGCTCTTGCATCTTGAATCTTTTTCTACTTGCAGATTTGCTGCTACTAAATAGCTGATTAGTCTGCGGTATGAATGAATCGTAAAAGTAAGCTTTGCTTAAAATGTGCGCATGTGAACATGTGAAATGCACTTAAATCTGTGTGCACACCGCATGTATCGAAAACGTGCAGCTGTTGTGAGCGGTGGCTGGTGATAAATGACGCTCTAACGGTCACTGACATAACTGCAGGCACGATAGCTCTCTTGGCGACGGTCATTAATCGGCTGGTTTCGGCAGCCAAAATGCGCGAAGTGTCCACCTTACGTGTGTGAAGTTTTCTTTAAACAATCTTTAAAACATTTCTTGCCTTCTGACCATGATAAGACAACTTCATATGCATGCTGAAAATCCTTGCACCGCTTTTTGTGGCGACGTAGTGTGCGTTTGCGAGCGAACTTTGCAGCTGTTCGAGCCACGAGAGTATATTATTTTGGGGAATCGAAGGCGGTCCTACCCCCTATTTGTACGTTCGTGTGTGTGTTTGTATATGCGTGTTTACATAGGTACATACAACGTTTCGGTTCGTTGGATGCCCACCCCCTCCTGCTGCACGAATGACTCGTTCGAGCGTAGCCTTTATTAAGAAGTGCCCTTTTCTAAGCGCCTGCGAACGTTTGGCGCTTGTTGCCCGCGACCGCAAGAGAAAAAGGCGGAACACCGCGCGGCATTTGGCTCCTGCGCGCGCGAGGAGTGGCTTCGCTGCAGAGCTGGAGCACGACGGCGGACCTATGCGCAACTCTGCTCCCTAGGTATGTGATAATGTGCCGTTGCACAATAACGTCCTTCGCCTTGTAGGTTTTCGCAGAAAATAATTCAGCTCTGCGGCAATTGCTGCGATCGTGTGAGCTGGTTAAGAAACTCTTTATCCGCTAGAGTGCTTCCTCCAGTGTTTTTGAGTGGGCCAGGTTACGGAAGATTAGCTGCGAAAATGTAGAGAAAGCGGCGCTCTTGAAGCGCAGTGACCACCGTAGTCGAAGTTAGCTTGTGGAGTCGAGGCGTACACTTTCGCGAAGAGGAAATTTTTTAAGAACGTGGTCGCTGGCTTCCGGCTGCCGCCTGCATAAATGCGTATTACGAGTTTCGGAGAATCGCAGCCGTACGCGCGAGCGTCCCGCTCGCTTTTGCGCGCCTAGAAATTGAGGTATTAGTGCCACTGAAACCGAGAACTGAAAGCGATTGCGCCACCCGCGTTCAGAAGGCACACTGACCACGTTGATACACACTCCCTGTGGGAACGCATCGAGGGCGACCTGTTTGGCTAGGTTAGGCCAAGTGGGACAGGGAGGAGTTCGCGTTGTCAGTGCCACGCCGCCTGGCGATTCACGACACTCAGTCACGGGGAAAGTATCGCCGCCGCTGGACGAAGCGAGCAGTGAAGCCACGTCTCATCGCGTTCGCGAAAGTGATAGTTTGTCCAGAGAAGCAGCCTTTACGGCAACATGTGCGCGTCATCTCTTTCTTTTTTATGCGAAGCATATTACGAGAGCTCAACCCAGCTCCTCAGGCGCGGCGGTGTCGCCTTGAAACCACGTGACACCGTCACGTCACGACAGAGGAGAAGTGGCTTTGGCTCAACTCTTGCAAGACGGGCTGGGTGGGAATCGAACCAGGGTCTCCGGAGTGTGGGACGGAGACGCTACCACTGAGCCACGAGTACGATGCTTCAAAGCGGTACAAAAGCGCCTCTGGTGAATGCGGTGTTGCCTTAGAAACGAGCTGTTTCTAAGGCGTGCGTCTCTTGCTCAGGCGCACATTTCGTTGCCGCGCCGAACGCTGCTTTGCTCGACGCTCACCGCGTCCAATGCGAGGCGCGTAGTCGCTGCCCTGTAGCCCATTGTCTTACACCCCTTGGCGGGTCGACGGGAACGCTGTCGCGTTCCACTCTTGAAGGCGAAGCAGTAATGCATGAGTTGTTTCTTCGTCTAGCCGAACCAAATATAGCCAAGCAACAGCAGTTCACCAGGCTAAACAGTGGTTCAACAACTAAAATAAAGGCTAGTATGCTTCGCATCCTGGGCTTAACCTTACCTAAGCCACAGCCATTTTTTTTTTTTGCAATCGCGGTGACTTAGTGCTGATTCGTCTGGTTGCTTACTGGGCTTGCATGTACAGTCGGCCACGAAACTTTACGGAACAAGAGGTCTGAGAAAAAAGCTGAATATCTGCGCAGCCTCACAACGCGACCTAGTATTCCCATTTACAGCCTCTACCGGTATATGTGGACAACATAGTGATGTTTGCTTTTACTGACTACAGTCTATACTGTTACGGGCTGCTCAGAAACTGAAAATGTTCTGGGATCACGTGATCCGTAAGCGTTTGTGGTTGACTGTGCATCATAATAAAGAGCTTAGTTGTAACACATGTGTGCGTGCATGTGTGCGTGCGCGCTACGATATCAGTATAAGGCATGAATATTTGCGTCAGCACGAGAGATCCACAAGATATGTACTACGTAATTAAAGGGCAAAAATGGTTATGCAGAATTGAACAGAAAGCCAACTGCTGCTTTCTGTTTAAATATAAGAGGGATAATAAAGTTCGACGAACGGTTAGAAAATGCAGGAAAGTTGCGTTATATGAGAAAAACGCAACACTGTGCGATCAGCTGATCCCGACTGCCACGTTGGCATTCGTTCGATTGCATATCTTCCTCGCGCATTCATATGTGCATAGGAGTTGACGTTGATTGCGTTTAAGATTCCTTCCAAGACGTCGGAGACGCACGCGCATAAAGCGACGCATCACAAAACAATATGAAAGGCATGATGTGGTGCCACGGAATTGTCGGCAGGAGTGCGACTGGTACCATGGCTAATATATTTTTGTTTGTATAAATATGGTCCGTTTTTTCGCCAAGCTTAGTTCAGCTGACTCAACAACTACAACAGGAGAGAGCAAGTGGATAGATGCGCCTAAAATTTTGATGGGCGCGCAGTCACCATGACTAAATATTATGGTGCTAAATTCAAAAACGCATTTAAGAGAGATAAATAAACAAATAATGGCCATCGACAGAAAATTAATGGCACTAAAAAGTACGGCGAACTTAGCACTGGATGTAAATTATCCAGCCTTCACAAACAAATCGCGCTCTGGGGACCCTCAATGCAGTCTTGCGAATTTTTAAAAGGCAGCAATATGCATCCAGCGAATTCTCCTGTAGCAACCGTGAGCAAAAATAAGGGTATTGCCGATTCGTTTCACCATAATATGCGCAAAACTCGCGCGCAACAATGTGTTGCGCACACTCAAACAGCTTCTATAGTCTCAGCTGTTTGGACAGCAAGCCTGCCTCAGAGGAAAAGGTATCGGGACGTTGGCCTAAGCACTTTAGCTCGCGCAAGACCACAGGCCCTATTGCGCTTCGTGAAGGCGACTGGACTGTATGGTGACACTTGTGACTGTTAGCGAACATTCCTGCTCGAATGCGTTCACACTGACCGCGTCCTAAATATTTTTCTTCTCTTTTCCTTTCATCACCTGTCTTTCCTATCGCCAAAGCGTAGGGTAGCAAACTGGGTATGGAGTTGTTTACTTCCCGGCCTTTTCGTCTGCGTCAGTCTCTCTTGGCAGGTGCTCAGACCTATGCTAGAGCCAACGCTTTTGGGATCACCACTTTCTGCCACCACCACCGAAGCTTTTCCAAGATTGCTCGCGGTCAGTTAAGGAATTCGTACCACGTCCCCTGCGCGCTCTCCGTTAAAATAAATGTCCCTTAAAGGGACACTAAGATAAAATTAACTTAGGCTGTGTTACCCGACCACTGTTCTACAGTATCAAACAAACCACTACTGTTTTTACAAGAGGCATCGGGACCCCGAAAAGACAAAGAGAGATAGAGAGAGAGTGACGAGCCAGAGAAAGACGATATACGGGTCGCGATGCCACCTTGACGTTTCCGCATCAAGTCATCGTGACGTCACGGATTTTGACGACGTCTGCTCGGGCGAAATACTTTCTCCTTTTATCAGCGAAGATGGAGTGCAGAGCATATCATAAAAGAGGCCCAAGACAGAACTCAACAAGTTTCGGAACTTCCACAGCACGTCGGCTCAAGTACGAGGAAATCTCACATTGAAATCTATGACCTCACAACGACCTATACCAGCGCAGGGGTCTAGGAGCGAAATACGAAGAATGGAAGTCCGACTTTCATTTCTTGTTCTACTAACCAGTCTCACAGCGAAACTAGGCAAAATAGAAGTTCGAAAAATTATTTGGTCAGTTTAAACTGATTTTGGGTTTCTGTTTAGTGCCCCTTTAAACACATACAGTGCCTGCTCTCGGCAGCACCAGTCACGAAGGGGAGAACTGGGCCGCGCCACCTTTGGCACCACTAAAGTTCCTCAAGACGCCATGACCACCTACATTATCACCCTATGTCCGACGTGCAACGGTCAAAAGCAGGTTAATAAAGAAACAGCGGGGCGCGGTATCACTCACATCCATCTAGGTGCGCGAGCCCACGCGTTGAACCGCGCTGGGTAGCGACGACGAGATACGGGGGAGACAAAAGCGGCCGGCCGCTTAAGCGTCGGCCGTCAGCGGCGCGGTCACTGACACCCGTCCGCCTTCTCGAAAGGAGATCCAGGCGGGAAAGAGCCACGGCGAGACGACAACTTGATTGACGCATCTGACGGAAATGCTTCGCAGTGCGCCTCGTGTACAAGCTCGCATGGTCGCAGGAGAAGAGTCGGGGCACGACAGGGGGTGCACTTATAAATGAGCTACGCGGCGATCTGGCAGCGCTCACGTGTGTCTGCAGGCGAGGGACGACCACCTCGGCTTTCGGGCTTGACCCAGATCCCTTTGGGTCCTTCTTGGCCCTCGGTTCACTGTCGGTTAGAGCGCGTCTGACCGGCCTTGCAGAGTAAGGGGTCAAAGCCAATTAGAAGACCCCCCCCCCCCTTTTTTTAGAAAACGACGAGCGTATACGACGGCGGCGTCTCGGGACCTTGCCTCGCCGCGCCTGCATGGGTCGTGGTAAGGCAATTTGTGTAACAACGTTTCGTCCAAGTATTGAGCCTGTTTATGAACGAGGTGATTCACTCGAGACTGAAATGACACTCATCTCGAAGAAGCACTGACACGCGATTAATTTTAAACGCGAGATTACTTTTAGACGCGCGATTATATAGGCTACCGAGTGACATTTCAGCGGCTTTCTAACAGGAGAAAATGAGAGGAAAGCTTGAATAGCGGGCCAGCAAGGGAAGCCTCAGATTGGAAACAGCGTTTCGACAAGGAGGCTTGTTCTCGCCAGGGCAACAGTCGAATTCATTGGCGAGGTTTACGCCGTTATCTGTCCCCCCGGGACGAGAAACTATAGTGAACTAGTCCGCTCGGCGTTCAGAGAGAGAAACAAGGACCGGCAGGGAGTTGGTTAACCAGATTTACGTCCGGTTTGCTACCCTACACTGGGGGAAGGATAAAAAGCGACGACAGGAGAGAAATAAGGGAAGAGAGAGACCACTACTTGGGACTATGATTCATACTGGAAGCGCACTAAGTGTATAAAATGTTGCACAGGATCGTCGACTTGAGGTGCTGTAGCAAAGCCATCCTTACTTTCTGTACCACCGACGCGCACGGTAATTGAAGAATCTTCGATTCTGAACACTGTCATCAGTCAGGCCGGTTTAACGCTGTCCGGAGAAGAAAAAATCAACATTTTAGCGGAACTAACGGCAAATATTTAATGCCACTGAGACATTTGGGGAACCTAATTTCTCTATAAGTCAGTTACCCAGAAAAGAACAGATGAAGAGAGAGAGCACTACTAAAGGAAAGGAGGGATTCTAAATGAACAAAGATTCGGTTTGCTGCCCCACACTGCAGCATACGAAACGGATCAGTTGACTAAAAAATGTTTTTTTTTTAATTACAAATTACAATTTTACGAGTCGAATGGGAGGGCAGTCTGGTCCAGCCGCCGTCCGGTTGCCTTCATGCGAAACGTAGTTGTCCTTTTGTTATATGCTTTGATGACCATTCGCAAAAGGCTAAACAGTTCGCCTCGCGTGCCTCACCCTGTTTGGGCACTCTGTACGGGCACATTGATTCAAGGAAAAGTTGTGCACAGTGCCAAGATATAAATTTGCGGTGGCCTGCGCTTTAAATCAGGCCTTGTCGGCGCAATGGTGCCAAGCTGTAGGCGTTCGATAAGGAAGCAAGAAATGGTCAGCACAGCGACAAACAGTTCAATCATCAATTTCTTTAAGAAATCCGTAAAAAATGGAAATAAAACACAGCATTTCTAGCGAATGCGCGGTCACTGACTAGCAAAGCATGGTATTGCACCGCAGTGTCTGAATTGATTTATTCATCTCGTAGCACGGTGGAAGAACATTCTTCAACCGTGTCTTGTAGTGTCTGTAATCTGCTTCAGAAATAATCTAAAACCTCGCGTAGCACACATCCTACAGAGTGGCCTTGCTGTTCCACGGTGTGCCCTCTTCTTTAGATATTTTGTGCAATATATAGAGGACCAATTTTTAGGTTAATGGCACTATATCTAAGTTACTTCAATGTTACTTCATAAATAGCTTTTCTGAACGGGCTGTAGAAGATTTCATTTGAAATTCGACACTGAAACAAATAGATAAAGTTTTGCAATACTTGTGTCTCCTAAATAGCTAGTGAGGTGTGCGACAATAAATAGTTAAATACTATACGTTTCTTACGACTGCTGCTTACAATATAAACTGTCAGATGTCCTCACCTACGGCATAGCCATTCTTGAAACCGTGCTACAACATACATAGATGACAACGCGCAAAAAGGACCCGCACGTTAGAAATACAGCCACGACCCTGTAAGAGCTTGACAATTTTGTAACAACCAAACCTATTTGCATTCTAAACAAATGAATTTGTGAACCTCTGGAATGATCAATTGCCACAGATTATTCACACTGCCACACTTTTCTAGCACTTTTGGGGGGGGGGAGGGGGGAGGGGGGGAGGGGGGGGAGGAGAGGGCTGGGGTTGTGGAAGTCAGCTGCTGCCTCAGAAGTCATGGAACTCAGTACATGCTTTTAGACCTGCAGGTGTGAAGTATCGCTCTACGGGAAGAGTTAAATTGTGTGTTTTTCCTCACAGTGTCATATATCTATAGTTTCGATGAAGAAACATCGCTGTGTGAGTGTACGGATTCATTTTGGCTACTTGGCGTTATTCAACGAGGACCGAAATGTATCTACGCCAGCATTTTCTGCAGTACGTCACCATCAGAAACCGGCGACAGGGCTAATTTGCCCTATTGCAGTATATAGTCAAGGTGTTTATCAACTCCACTCAAACTTATCATTCGACCTGCAGCCGGCCAAGGCTGTGTAGGCCCTGTAGTGTTGCAGCCTAGGTCTCTTCGCTCAATACTTCTCGCGCAGCAGGTCGTATACAGCAGGCAACACAACGGTCCCAGACAAGCACAAAGGAAACAAGCGCCAGGCAGGGTGCGTGGCGCGGACTAGATTTGGCCCCGAGGGACCAAGAAAGGGTTCAATGCCACGCGGCCAAAGGTGACGGGCGCTTGACGTTCGCGGGGCAATCAGTCAACGCGCCGCTTTCACGCGGAGCGCGTTGCCCTCGGCCCGTGCAAAGACGGTTCGAAGGGAGGGGTTGAGATTGCCCTGGTGGAGGACGAGGCGGGGTTAAAAATAACGGGCTCGCTGCAGAGACAGGTAGCAGCGGCACGACCCAGTTGGCACGCAAAAACGGAAGCACCACCGAAGACATCCCGGAAAACAAGCAGCGCGCGCGCGCTCCCGCATCGACGTCTGAGGGTCGCGACGTCGTTTTGTTGCACGAGGAGGCCACGCCTGGGTGCGACGACGCGCTATAAGGCAATAACGTGCACCCCCCCCCCCCTTCCAACCCACCCCCTCCCCCCACCCTGGAGCAGGAGGTTCACAGCAGCGTCTGCGGAGAATGCATCGACTCGAACCGTTACCAAACGGCTTGGCGGCCTTGCTTGGGGCGGTCACTCCCGCGGTGACACTGGCCTCGGCGCGGTCACTCGTCGATAGCGACGCGATGGCAATCTAGGAGTTCGATATGGCCTTGGCACGGCGATAACGGGCTGCAGTTGCGGTAGGTTTGGAGAACGTTGCGAACTGGGTCAGTTGCTTGGTAGACGCCCATTGGACCGCGAAAGCTCATTGATAGCATTGCCGTCAATGAGGCCAGTCCCGTTTTATCTTTGCTGTAGAAGCGAAGCCTACTGCAGCCTAATAGTTAGGTTAAAATTGTTCTACGATCTCATTAGTGCTCTGACGTCAAATGACGGGATGTGAGGTAAGAAGTGCTCTGAGAGGTCTGGTCAAACTCTGATATTGTGAATGCCTCTTTAAGAATATTTGCCCACTGCAGTTGACACTTAGACTAAAGTCTACACCATATATAAAACTGCTCGCACATACGCCATGCACACAAGCTTCAGTTATGCGAAGAACCAATCATCTCATTCTCATGTATTCATGTACTGGTACGATCTGGTTCTTCTTATTTTATTTTATATATAATTTTGTTTAGAAGTACTGTTAACCCTCTCTTGAGGGTCATTACAGGGAGGGAGAACAATCTGCATACAGAAGTTTACACACACGACCGCACTTATGTACATATATCAATAAAACAATTAATACAACCAAACAACACCACCACATATGTGAAGCTAGAACTAATCATCAGAATTAATTATATAAATGCACATCAAGTAAACGCATGAATTCGGAAGCATCATTTGTACTGACCACATTTTTCGGAAGGCCGTTCCATGCTTCAATTGCATCAGGAAAAAAGGAATACCGAAACACATTCGTTCGAGCGAAATAAGGCTGAAGCAGTCGCGTGTGGTTCCCCCTCTCACTTCGATTCCCGGGCAATAGTAAGTACTCGTTTTTGCTAATTCTAATGTCGCCCTTCATCAATTGAAAAAGAAACTTAATTCTACCTTTAAGCCTGCGTTTGTTAAGCGATTCTAAATATCAGAGAATCTTAACATCGCTGTAACTGAGTCATCCTTTGTGTACCTTGAACACATAAAACGAGTGTCAGGACATTCTATTCTTTCTAACTTATTTTTCAATATTTTCTCATGAGGGTTCCAGACAACACTGGCATATTCAAGTATTCAAGTTTTGCGTGAATGCGGTAAGAGCTTATCAAGTGATTGAAGCACTGCCACCTGGCCAGGTGAAGACGCGAGTTAATAATTGCGTCAGTGAACAATTTTCTTCCGTGCGGAACAAAAAATCTCAGCCTTTTTTTTGTTTTGTTTTTGGATCCGTCAACGACAGTGACCTAAATTTTCAGCCGTAGTAAGAAGTGCTAATGTTACAAGAGAACACGATATACAAGATGTCACCATAAATAGGAAAGGAAACGCTTTGGATATTTATTTGCTGAGAAATTCGTCATTCAGCCACACACGGAGGTGAAAGTTTCGCCTACAAGCGACCGCAAATATATTTCTCGTTGAGGATCTGCTGCAATGGTTGCGATGCTTGCTGGGCCAGGAACGCACGTGGCCCGATCCAAGAATATTTGCCACTGAACCTGGGCTTGAACCGAAAGGGGAAGCGAAAGGGGAAAAGGGAAGAAGAAAGGATAAGCGGTGTTACGACTTTGCACCGTTGTCACCACTGTTACGACTTTGTGGTCCCGTAGCACTCGTCACCCGTTTCGTGACAGAGCGTTGGTAGCGAAGACTCCGAGTCAGGCGTCGGTGAGAATAACGAAAGGGATTTTATACATTATATACAGGTCATTATACAGGACAATATCGGATCGGCACTGGGGCCGAGTGCTCACAGCAAACGCGACTGTTCCCGCACTGCGACGTCCGGCGAAAACGCGTGACACATCTCATTCCAGTCGAGAGCGGCACTGGCTCCCGGTGGGTCGGCGGATCCCGTTTTCGAGGCGTCCGCCTCGCGGCTTTATAATCCCCGAGAACGATTGTCACTCAAACGGCCCAATACAAAGCCAGCACTCGACGGTCGTCCGAGAGGTCCAACCAGCGACCGCGCTGGCCACCCGGTTCAAAGTTCGCGCGCGCGGTGACCTCCAGGCAAAAGGAGGTGCGGCACCGGGTTGTCTGGCACTTGGTGACACGTTCGAACATGTTGCACGCCGATGCTTCTCCGCAGGACACCGCTGCCTGACGGCTCAGCATATTGACTTGTCAAGGGAGAATTTGGGCGCTCGCAGGATAAATTCTGCATCTTGCAGATTCGGAATCCGGGCTGGTGGTAATGGCACAACAGCGGTACGCGTTGTTGCGAGCGCACAGGTGCAGTGCGCAGTAAGTGTTCAGTACCTTGTTCACAACCACAAGAGCCGCACATGGGTGCGTAATCTTTTAGAAATGAGAAAGGCAATAGGAAAGTAAACAAAAGAAAATAGAAGGGTTGGAAGCCATCCAAGGGCGAGTGTTAAATTGAAGCAATAGCTTCCTGGAGGATGTGCCGAGATATGCTGCTCAAGAGATTTATCGGTTAGCTGTAGTGGTTATTGCGATGAAATTTGTGGATGCTTCAGCGTCGCACAGCCTCCCAGCTCAGTCCACGTTGCGAAACAATAAAACCTTTGCCAGGTGGACGCATATCAGGCTCGCCCGATCAAGCCACCACCTTCGACAACGCTGCCTCCGCTATTAGCCTATTATACCAGGCCAAACCAGCTCACAAGTGGGAGGAAAGTGCGAAGAAAAGCTAACGAAACCTGTCTTTCGAAAAGGCTTTGAGGCACGCATCCCGCATTCTGATCTTTGCTATTTTTGCACAACTAGCCGGACAAGCTTTAGTAAAATTGCGAGTGTGCTCGAACTTCTCAGTGTGAGGCTGTACATGCGACGAACTTCACAGCGACAAACGCAAACGGGACCAAGCGTAAGCAATGGGAAGAAGGCGAGCATCGCACAAGCGATAGCGGGAGCGAGTACCCCCACGCGAATGCACAGGCACGTCCTAAAACTTGGTTTTAGTGACAGCCGGGTCACTGAGAGAAAAAGAGAAGCAAGACAGGCCCAACCTGTAACCAGGTTGACATGCTGACAGATGCAACGAGTCCGTTGTTCCACTTATCCACAACGGAAAAACAGTTCTCTCTCTCTCTCACTCTCAATTTTTTTTTTCCTGCGGGACACTACTAACTCTTCAAGATCCCCCACTTGACGAAAAGTGTTTCCGGAAGTTCGCGAGGCCCCTTCGCGTTAGCTGTCTGAGGACTTCAGCACAGCGCGTGACCCGTCCGGAAGCAACGGACGGGTCAAGCAGCCTGTCGAAGTACAGAGAAACCGACAGCAAAACTAGCGGTGTTTAAACGCATGTGCACACTGCAGACAGCGGGTGCAGGACAGACACTTACGAATTCTTAGCTTTGCCACCCTATGTTTTTCAATCGAATAGTGACGATGGTCCAACATCGCAGATCTCCTAAAAAAAACGGAGACCTGGTCCAGCCAGGATGGCTCAGGTCCATTTAACGAGTGCGCGTAAGTAAAAGGGAAGTGTTTGCGCCTCCTCGGGCACCTGCATGAATCAACCGTTTCTTCAACCATCCTCTCTCCTGGGGGATGAAGGTACTGGCTACGTTCAACCTGTGGAATACCACCTAAAGAACCAGTAAGCATAGAAAAGACGGAAGAGTGTATTAATGTATATACGCGTTGAAGTCAAGAAACCACAGTGTGCGCGCATGCGAGCGTTCGTGCTTGCGCGTGCATGTTCACGTGTATGTGCGTTGGCTCGTGCCTTTGTGTGTCTGCTTATGCGTGCTTGGCTGTTTTCGTTATGCGCGTATCGCGTGCGATTGTTCAGGTGTGCCTGGGCGAGTGGTTAGCGCGCGAGCGTGCGTGCGTGAGAATGGGGCCGGAGGAACCGAGGCCCGCACGCGGCGGACGAGAGCGCGCGGCAGCCTAATCCTACGTAACCACTCATTCCACCACGTCAGGTCACGGGGATGGTAACCGCAAAGGAATAAGAAAAAATAAATAAAATAAAGCAGTGTCAATAACAACCCGCGCCCAGTGACACCGTAACTGAACGGAAGCCGGCGCGAGTCGGGGGCAATTCGGAGCGAGCCCAACCCGTTTCGCAAGAGCCACGCGAGTTACAAGCGAGAGCGAGAAGGAAGGAAGGCAGGAAGGGGTCGGGGACGGCGTCGTCGCGTGAGCGCCGAGGTGTCGGCGCCGCCCCCCCCCCCCCCCTACTTGCTCGCACTTCCGCGGTAGCGAAATTGAGGTGGCACCGCGCGCACCGCCGCACCCCGGGAATCGACGGTGGTGCCCCAGGTGCCACGGCTGCCCCGCCGTCCCGCAACAGCGCCATGCGATCCGCGCCACCGGCATCGACCAGCCGGCCCCGCACCACAGAACGAAGCGGCTCTCGGCTGTGCGCCGCTTTTGCTGGACCGTCGTTCCAGTCGTCGTTCGTGACACGCACAGCGCCGACAGAGACAAGGCGGTCGGGAATGCCGCGTGTCTCCGTGGTCACGAATTGCTTGGCGCGAGTTTGGCCTGCCGCTGGTTTCCGTCGACGGCCCAGCGTCTTCTTTCTCTGTCTCGTTCTTCGTCATCCTGCTTCACCGTCCTCCTACCCTTCCTCGACCTCCTCCCCATTTCTTCCTGCCTACTTACTTCCCTCCTCGTATTTCGCCTCGAGAACACTCGAAAATTTTCGCGTGCACGATCAGCCCACAGACGCGAACGGACGGACGTAACGAAGTTATTGGCACGTGCAACGGAATCGAGACTATACCCTCCGGGCGTGCGAATGCACGGGTACGCGATTCCATAGTACGTCCCGTCGTCAACGGAAGCTTCGACTGTTTGAAAGAGGACGCTTACGCACAAACTTATCTGCTGCAAGCTGAAGCGACCAGGGGAGGCAAGGGGGACTTGCCCAGGAGTAATGCCTTGTCATTTCACGTACAGCACGCTGGCCCCATACTGCGCGCATACGCGGAAGTCTGTTCCTTCCTGACCCCCTTTGCCTCGTTGACGTCGTGGGAACAAAAGCTGGGACTTCTCCTTTTACGTTTGTCGCTTCGCATTTTGCATTTCCTCACTGTCGTTCTTAAATGCGTGTCTTCCTCTCGGTGAAACAGACGGAACAATCTGCCTTGCACGGGAGGGCAGCGCCGTATTTGCTGTAGTGGCCATTGTTGAGAAAGAAGAAAAGTCGTACATTCCTATGCTCCGTATATGGCGGAGAACTTATAGCAAAGTAACGGCACTCCTTAAAGAGGCGGCCGTTTTAAATATGTTATTCTGGATCAGGTGTTTAAGTTTAATATTTGAGTAAAAAGCGTCACATCGCAAACACTTAATCGCGTCAACAGGTGGTACACAATGCTTTTTTTTTTCTGGCTGATACACCGGAAGCTTACCATCAACACTGCTCAATTGGGAAGCAGCTAGACTTGAAAATGGCGCGAAAAAGCATTCACACGAATTGTTCATTACCCCACCGCGGTGCTTATTGGCTATGGCGAAGCGCTGCAGAGCTCCAGGTCTCGGTTTCAATCACGGCTGCGGCGGTAGGATTTAGACGGGGATGAAATGCGGAAACGCTTGTGTACGTAGTTCACATATATAGCTCACAGAACGACCACTGATCACATGGCAGACTGGCCGAATTGCGCGTCATTGCTGTTTGCGTCGAGGTGTGTTGGAGCCCCGCTGATTGAAGAGCTAAAAAAACACACACGATTCAGCATCACAAAACTAGCGGTTAACAACTACCAGCTGCCGAGGTGGTGGTTGTTAACCGCTATAGTTATTGTTAACCACTCTACAACACGTTTGGCGAGCGACACAGGACAAGCGATGACTATGAACTGTAGGAATTTATTCTCAAGAAATGAACTTTACAACAGAAGACGTTGGATGAGTTGTTACAGGAAAAAGAGGCAATAACAATTTTTTTCTTTTTTAAATTTTGTTGTAATTTTGCTGGTTGAAAATCCAGAGCTTGGTGCGTTGGGGGCCAGGCTTCCCATATTTCACTGCTAATCCTGAAGAAGGAGCCAGTTCCATTTAGGCAACGAAAAGCCGCCTTTTTTTTTCCTAGCAGGCTTAATTTTCTGTCTGCTGCAATTATTTATTGTATTGGTTATTACCGTTCAGACAGCTCAAAACGTACGCGTTTTGACGATCGACTGTTGTCCAGCGTGTGGTCATACCAACACGGTGGATAATTTTCAGTGACTCCGGAGGGTTTATAAATCCCAATGTGACCATACTGCAGTGTAGGGATATGCAGGGCGAGATGCGAGCGCGTGTCGAAAGTGTCGTGGTGATTACGGAGCTCTAAGTCCTCGCAAAGAGCTTCTTGTTGCGGCTTTACGAAAACAGGTTGAGCGTTCGCACTAATCTGGCCGCGAAAGAACTTCTCTACACCCTGACGCACTCCTCCCCCCCCCCCGCCCCCCAAAGAAGTATTAAATAAACCATAAGCTGGAGTGTTCTTATTCATTTTCATTCTCTCTCACTTGCTCTCTTGCCGCTTTATGAATGCCAACGTGAAAGAAAGTACTTTTTAATGCTTTGATTCCCCCACGTTTTCAGAAGCGCTTACGCGTACTTTAAGAACCCGTGTTACCGTAATACCCGGAAAGGAAGGAAACGTTCACAAGACTGGGCGAAATTATCGATGCCCTGCAGCGCGGCCTCGAAAACGCCTGCATTACGTGTCTCACGAATCAGTGGGCGCTCGTTCGAGCATGAACTTACCCGCACAAACGGCGTGTCGTGCCTAATAGGCACGCCGTTTCAGAGTGTGTGTAGAACGCGCGTTCGACACGGCGGCACCTCGGCAATTCGACACGGTTCGCCTTTCGAGCCGACAACAAAGACGCTGCCTTTCGAGTGACGGCTGCAGTTCAGTGTCTCGCTTTTGTATTCCCAACTATGTGCGGGCCGTTGTGCACTATCCGGTTGGACGCAGCGGCAAGTGTTCACAATGCTAAGCCTCACGGTGTTTTACAATGGAGCAGCTCGCCGCTGCTATTTTTACCGAACCCGGGTTTACGCAACGCTTACCGAATCTAGGATGCGTGCACTTGCTTGGTAGCCTGCGGTCGCTGCTGCAAAGTCGCGAAAAGGCACAAGGATATGTGAGCTCAGCTTCGCGGTACAGCAACAAAGAGATCATCGCTGACAGCCCGACTGTACATGCAACTCTGCATGCGCAAGGAAAAGCTCTCGGAAGAAAAAAATTGAAAAAAAAAATATTATGCAGATCCCACGCACTGTGGAAATCGATGTAACCGAAGCCTTCTGTGATGTTTGCTTTGATTGCAGATAATTAGCGGTGATGTTGACGGTGAATGTTTAATACTTCAACGTTTTGTCCAACACAAGAGTGGTGAGTTGATGTTAAACGTTACCTTGCGTGCATCACTGCTGCTTGTCTGCGTAGTACACGAAACACAAAGGGTGAGGCGTTTGCTTGAGGCGTTGTTGTGCGCCATATTTCATAACCTCTGAGACGGCTGAGCCGTTGCCTCATATGACTCATCGCATCGTGGCAGAAGCATTAAACTTTAATTGGACTATCGGGCTGTACGTGACAAAACCACAATCGGATTATGAGACAGGACAACATTGCTCTTGCCGGAATCTCTTGTCGGAACACGGTGGCATACATCTCTTCTGGCAATGACCTCGCCTACAGCGTGCCTATTTTGACGACAACATCGGTCACATCATCGCTTTGTCTTTTGACCAGACCATTCACTTCTAAATAATACCGGCGCGAGTACTGTTAGCTCTGAGTAGCTCTCTTTTGAATCTGTTCCATGACAATTTCGTTTCTATTGTGCGTTGCGCGAAGGCTTGAATTTTCTTTCATTAAGGTATCTCTACCTGCAGATGCGACACATAGCTTCTTCTTCTTTTCTTTAAATGCCGAGTTGATGAACTTCACGCTTTCCTGGAGTTCAAAGGTGATTGTACCTATATCTCAAAAATCAATAACTACAATATGTATAAGTATGCTATTGCATACTTCGACAAATAAAGACAGTTCAATGTTGCCCGAATTTTAACTAAAGGGGTCCGAGATAAGGCGAGACAGGAAGCTATCTACCGCAAAGTGCCTGGAATGGGACAATTAAGGCTTCAGATTATAAAACTCAATGGGCAAATAGTTTAGTTCTGGAGCCGACCCTGGCTTATCCGCCGTGGTTGTTCAATGGCTATGGTGTTGGGTTACTGAGCACGAGGTCGCGGGATCGAATCCCGGCCACGGCGGCCGCATTTCGATGGGGGCGAAATGCGAAAACACCCGTGTACACAGATTTAGGTGCACGTTAAAGAACCCCAGGTGGTCGAAATTTCCGGAGCCCTCCACTACGGCGTGCCTCATAATCAGAAAGTGGTTTTGGCATGTAAAACCCCATAATTTACCCTCGCTTCATAGAAGACAACGCTACATTCACCTCATCAGCTGATCGATATGCACACAGATGGCCACAGAGGTGGAACCTGAGATAGCCCACTAAGCATAAGTGTGGGAACGAGCGGCTCCGTGAAGTCTTTATAGTCGTACGAGCTGTGGTCTCAAAACGTGCTGCAAAACACGATGGATGCCTGCACATGTGGCGACGTAACGGGAACCCAGTTTGCGGCTGTAGAGCCAAGTGTGCGGACTGTCGAAGGAGCGAGCTTCCTTCAAAGTGTAATGCCTCAGTATGTACGCACAGATTACGGTTCCAGCTCCAAGCAGCAGTCGCCACGAAACTCTCGCTGAAGTTTAGCCTGGGGACAGAAGCTCCCGATTAGGGCGCCGCTGCTGATCAATGGGCCGTGGTTGTGCAGCCGGCGTACAAAGGCAGCACACAGATCGAATCACGCGTGTGCTTTTGACGTGGTACTGAATGACAGCAGGGGCGGTATAACAATTTTTATTCTGTGGTATGACAGTTTCCACTGCTACTGCCCTCTGCTGGCGATAGCCCACTTGAGGCAGCAGTTGCATCTAGTGAAAGAGTGAGAGACAGAGAGAGAAGAAACGGTAAGGCAGGGAGGTTTACCAGAGGGGAAGATTCGGTTTGCTACTCTGCACTGGGAAGAGAGGGGAGAGGTAAAGTGACAGGAAAGTAGAGAGAGAAAGGAATAAATAGAGCACAGATAACACAATGACAGTCGGTCATTGTCACCGCATAGTGCCACCGCACAGCTCTGCAGCACTTGTAGCACTATAAGCATCAATTCAGGCCAGAGTTGCTTGTCCAAGTCTGTTGTCCTTAAAGGCTGCAACAGTGCCCTCGTAGCCCTTCGCTGCAATGGCCTGTCATGTTGGTATTCTCAAAATGATTTCTTCTGTTAAAGGTCTTAAGCCAAAGCGCGCTATTGCGATTGCGAGCGATCGTCTCTGTAACTTGCAGCGAGGACAGTTACAGAGAAGGTGTTGAACAGTTCCCTCGCCACCACAGTCATCACACGAGACGTCGTCGGTTCATCCTCTTCAGAAAGCAAAAGACTTCGTAAAGGTAAAACACGAATTGTGCCACTTGTACTGCTTAACGCTGAACGAGAGTAAAAGAATTCACCGACGATTACTGTACTTTCTAATGCAAAATTTGACCGCATCTCTATCGTGTTTTCATTACGCGATAGGTTGGCCGGCGCGGACAATCTGGCTTGTGGGTCACATTGCAAATGGAGTGAAGTGTGGCGCGACTGCCTCGCCAATCGGGAGATCTTGAGAGGCAACGCGCGGGCGAACAGCGAGTGCGATTCACCACAGCCGCCGCATACTGTTAAGAACGACCAGCTGCAGTGCAAGTTTGCCACCCAGTTACAACTATGGCGGCAACATTCCGGCGCTGTTAAGAACGACCAGCTGCAGTGCAAGTTTGCCACCCAGTTACAACTATGGCGGCAACATTCCGGGAGCGTCGTCGCCAACTTCTAGCTACAGCGTGACTAAATCGACTTTGTGTCGGGGAACAATACAGGCATCCCTCTTCGTCGCTTCAGCTAGGATGCGTTCGATGAAGCAGGCTTTGTGCTGAAACCACCACCAACCTCTAGCCTCATCGCCATTGTGACGGAATGAGTTCGGCGGTCCAACTGTTGTTCCCAAACTCCCCAACGCGCTACTCAGAACCGTTCCGAGTTCTACAGGGCCCCTCTGACGTCGGCTCCGGACCTTCGCACGTGTGTGCATTTGTGTGTGTAGACCGTCCTGCGGGGAGGCGGCTAGTTTGCGACGACGAAACGAACGTTCGCATCACCTTGTATCGGGAGACGATCGAGTGTTTAAAAACCGCTGTTGTGCGGCTGCTCAGGATACTCTATCTCAAGCAGTCATGTTAGACTGATGTACTTTCTCAAACAGTCATGTTAGACTGATATAAATACTGTAAATGAACCCATATTCCTAGTTCTCGATGAGAAGCAGTCCTTCCCTTCATCAACGTCCTCAGCGTGGATAAGTTGGACGACGGCATGGGCCAGCTACCTTCTAATTCATGCCCGACTCCAATCTTGACAACGGATCACGAGCGATAGGATTGAACCCCCAATCCTGACAATACAGACCTAGCTAGGCTCATGCAGAGCCCGAAAGAACATTCTCGCTATAGATATCACAAACCGCAGCGCACTAGACGTTCTGAGTAACGTTAAGGTGCTGGATAGCGTCAACGTACGCTGCTACAAACAAGACGGTCGTGACTCTGCGGCCGGTGTGGTGTCTGACGTCGACAATTCCATTAGCGATGCTGACCTGCATATACTCATTAGGCCAGCGACAGAGGGAATTGCCATATTGCAAGCCCGTCGCCTGGGGAATTCGCACTGTGTGAAGCTAACATTCAAAGAAGACAGCCTACCGTCACATGTCAAGGTCGGGCACTTCCAACACGTAGTACGGCCTTTTGTTCCAAGGCCGCTTCAGTGCCGGAAGTGTCAAAAGATAGGGCACGTTAGTGCTGTTTGCACAAATGGTGCCGTGTGCTCACGATGCTCCGGGTCGCACAGCTCTGATGCATGTGGTGCAGAAAACCAAAAGTGTGCCAATTGTGAAGGCTCTCACGATGCATCGTCAAAGAATTGCCCACGAGTGAAAAATGAGCTTAAAGTATTGAGGCAAATGGTCAGAGATGGTTCGTCACACAGGGAGGCTGCCGCTAAAGTGCGACGTCGGCGTTCACATCGCCGGAGATCTAGGAAACCCACTGCTATTGCTAAGGATGCACCGCGTCCACTGACAGTCTACAAGCTTCCGCAGAAAACTAGCAATACTAGCAACGAGGTTCCTAAGCAGAAAGTCTCGAATAACATTGCTTCATGCGAGGAGTGGCCGCCATTGCCAAGGCTAGACGAACCAGCGGAGCAGCAAGATGTAGCACGCTCGCCGAATTATGCTTCCCCTTCTGACAGCAGCCCAGACGACGACAAACAAGTCGTCACCATGATACGGGCCCTTATGAACACGCTACGAGTACTACTGACGGCCATATACACACCGGCAGCTCGAGGTGCACTTGAAATACTGAATCCGGTACTGTCCGGTCCTGAGAAGCACCATGGCTGCTCCTCAGCACTCCTTCCTTAAAGAAGTCAAGGAAGCGTTCCTCTTCCAGTGGAATACCAGAGGCCTTAAATCCCGCATTTCGGACTTTCATGCGTTTGTTTTCAAGCACAAATTTCCAATCATTGTCATTTGTGAGCCAAACATTGAGAGCGCTTTCCGCCTATCAGGATATGGAGCGTGCCAGTGTGAAATGGTTTCCGGACAACGAAACACATGGCAGTGACCACGTTCCAACGTACGTTAAAATTGATGGCATACGCAAGTCACACTCTTCCACAGTTCTTCAACGCATCGACCGGCCTAAATACACGTTGCTCATGGAGCAGAATTGCCAAAAGATCCAACAATATCCACCTGGCAACATCGAGGAGCTCATTAACGACGCTGCTCGAGAAGCCACAAGCGTTTTTAGGCCTATTCCTAAATTTTCTGAATTTGAAGAACAACTGGAGCGGCTTCGAGCAATTCGCCGTCGCGCGGAACGAAGGTACTGGCGCACCAAGTCCATCTACGACCTAAGGGAGGCGAGACGCATACAGAATAAGATCCAACGTCGGATCAACTCCCTGCAGTCTCTAAGATGGAAGACTTTTTGTGATTCCCTTGACCCGCATAAACCCCTATCACATATATGGAGAACGGTGTGCGGTCTTCGAACATCACCACAACAACGCCACCCCTTCAAATGCCTGGCTCTCAGTCTAAGTCGCCGAGAGATCGACGTAGCGGAGGATTTCTGTTTAAGGGTAGCGGGTCTATCATCCTCGTTTCCCGTACATGACCCCCTTGACGTTCCGATCTCGCGGGATTCTCGTATGGGCAATCTGTTTTCGATCGAAGAGTTACAAGCGGCGTTGGCAGCTTGCAGACGTTCCTCATCGTCTGGGCCTGACGGGGTGACTTACGCAGCTCTTGGCAACCTCGGTCAAACAGCCCGCCATGCTCTTCTAGAGGTATACAACAATTCATGGTGGGAAGGAGTGGTTCCAGCTGCATGGAAGTCCAGCCGCCTTGTACCTCTGCTCAAACCAGGTAAATCACCCCCAGATGTGGCGTCTTACCGTCCCATTGCTCTGGCCAGTAGTCTAGGAAAAGTGATGGAGAGGATGGTCCTGACACGTCTAGAGTGGTATCTAGAACACTATAAGATATACCCTGACGCTATGGCAGGCTTTCGACGCGGACGCTTTTCAGTAGACAATGTCATAGATCTTGTCTCGTCTGTTCAACACGAAAAAAGCCTAAGGAGACTGTCAGCGGCGATGTTCCTGGACGTTAAAGGCGCTTATGACAACGTAACACATCGAGCCATCCTGGACGCCTTGGGCGATGTCGGCTTGGGGGACTTGTACTTCGATGGATATTCAGCCACTTGACAGACAGGTCATTCTTTGTGCAAACAGAGGATGGTTCATCATCCCAACACAACACCTACCGCGGAGTACCACAAGACGGAGTCTTGAGCCCCACTCTATTTAACCTCGAGCTCATCGACCTGGTTCACACCCTTCCACAATCCGTCCATGTGTCGATCTATGCAGACGATATATGCATTTGGTCATCAGGAGTGACGCGTCCACAGGTGCGCGCCAGACTGCAAAAAGCGGCCACACTAACATCCAGCTATCTTCGAGCATGAGGTTTGCAGGTGTACTCCCAGAAGTGCTCTATGGTTGCTTTCACGCGCAAAGCAATGAGGCAATATGTTGTTAGAATTAATGGACAGCCTATTGCCTACGAGAAGACGCACCGTTTTCTAGGAGTAATAATAGATCGAGACCTCTCCTGGAGTCCTCACGTCTCTTACCTAAAAAGGAAACTAGTGATGATAACAGACGTGCTCAGATTTCTTGCAGGAAAGTCATGGGGTGCGTCTGTGAGTGCAATGCTCCAACTCTATAACGCACTGTTTTTGGGACTCCTACGCTACAGCTTACCTGTACTAGGTGGGACCGGTAAGACCAACCTCTGAGCCCTCCAATCTGTACAAGCTCAAACTCTGCAAATTTGTCTTGGCCTTCCCAGGTGTGCATCAACGGCAGCAACAATAGGCATCGCGCATGACCACCCCATCAATACGTATATTCATGCCGACTCCTTAAGGGTGCACATCAGGCACTTCGCCCGACTTCCATCGCATCATCTCGCCTCCCTTCCTTCCGTTCGACCTCGTTCAGCGTTTAGCAGAATTATTCCCGCCAACCTCAGAAGTTTACCGTCAAACTTCACACCTGCAGCACGACCATCTCTACCGCTGTGGTGCCTGCATCCACTCCAGGCCCTACTTGTTATTCCCGGCATCAAAAAGAAAACGGAGATGTCATCTACCGCCCTCAAACAAACCGTCCTTTCATTCTTACATGAAAAACACAACGAATGCACTCACGTTTACACGGACGGTTCTGTCTCCTCTAAAGGTTCAGCTGGAGTAGTGGTACTTCACGCTCAATCTGTCACTATCAAATTCAAGATGCCTCACGTTACATCGTCAACGGCTGCAGAACTCGCAGCTATCCGTGCTGCTCTGGAGTTTATAGGTCCTAAATCACTACATTCATGATCCATATTTTGTGATTCAAAGGCAGCTCTCCAGTGTCTGCCGTCCCCTTTCAACCACGGACCAAATGTACAATTAGTCGCACACATCCGACTAATCCACCATTACGCAATCGACAAGGGACACAACATCATCTACCAGTGGATACCGGGTCACTGCGGAATTTCGGGAAATGACAGTGCGGATGACGCTGCCCGGTCGGCCCATGATGGTGCCCAGATTGTAACCATACCGCTGTCAAGAACAGATGCAGCCACAAGTCTTCGCTCCCTCGCACGCGAGCTTACGCTAACTCTGTGGAACATCAGTGAATTCACGAACATACGTCTCCACAGATTGGACCCAAGGCAGGGTCGCAACGTTGCTCGCTCTCGATGGTGCGCAGGTCTGGAAAGTCGGAAGAGATGGAAACTAGGTAGCCATCGAAGTCGTCATCCTCAGCTTTAGTGTGAGGCGAAGGGAGACGGGATAGGCAATCAGCATCCGTGTGACAGCGCCCGCTCTTGTAGTTAACGGAAAAGCTGCACCGACCAGACGGGTCATGCATCCCAACCAGCCAACAGAGTGAATGATGGTCAGTCACTATCGTGAATGCGCGGCCATGTAGATACGGATGGAACTTCTGAATGGCGAATACGACTGCTAGGTACTCGAGTTCAGTAACGGTGTAGTTTGTCTCCGCTTTTGTAAGTGTCCGACTAGCGTAGGCCATTACATGCTCACGGCCATCGCAGAGTTGAACAAGCACAGCGCCAACACCCGCACCGCTGGCGTCAGTGTGCAGCTCAGTTGACGCCTCCGGATCAAAATGCCCCAGTACCGGTCCAGAAGTCAACAAAAATTTCAGCTGTTGAAACGCCAACTCGCAGTCAGCAGTCCACAAGTATGGGGTGTCTTTGTGAAGGAGAGACGTGAGGGGAGAGGCAAGCTGGGTGAAATTCTTGATAAAGCACCGGAAATATGAGCAAAGGCCCAAAAAGCTTCGCAGATCTTTCATCGTTTGTGGCTGTTGGAAGTCGCGAACCGCTGCTATTTTTCAGGGTCTGGTCGTATGCCGTCTTTGTCGACCAGAAAGCCCAGTACGAATACTTGACGCTCACCGAAATGACATTTCTTCGAGTTTAAAATAAGGCCAGCTTGCTGGATCCAGTCAAGAACGATCGACAGACGCTGCTTGTGCTCGTGAAATGTCCGGCCATAGATAATGACGTCGTCTAAATAGCACATGCAAATTTCCCGTTTGAGTCTGCGGAGCACGGTATCCATAAATCGCTCGAATGTCGCTGGGGCGTTGCATAAGCCAAAGGGCATAACGTTGGACTCAAAGAGACCGTCAGGTGTCACGAAGGCTGTCTTCTCCTTTTCTGAGGAGTGCATGGGGATTTGCCAATATCCTGGCCGTAAATCAACAGAAGAGAAATACGACGCGGAGTGGAGGCAGTCGGCAGCGTCATCTATTCTTGGTAGGGTGTACACGTCTTTCTTTGTGACGGTGTTTAGGCGGCGATAGTCCACACAGAATCTCCATGAGTTGTCTTCTTTCTTCACTAGGATCACAGGAGCAGCCCAAGGGCTACATGATTCTTGGATCACTCCTTTATGTAACATTTCGTCGACCTGCTCGGCGATGACTTTTCTCTCTGAAGGTGAAACGCGGTAGTGCTTCTGACGAATTGGCGTTGCTTGCCCTGTATGGATGCGGTGTTGCATACGAGACGCCGGTGGTGTATGGGATGCTCGTTGGCCTTGAGCAACATCAAACACTGTGGCGTAGCGAGCGAGCACAGCTTCCATCAGACACTGCTCACTAGAAGACAGCGACTTGTTAATCATGCGCTTAAAGTCAGCAGAATTATCATGTTTGGAATTGGGGTTGAATTTCTTTTCGGCAGTTGACATTTCGACTGTTCCGACGCTGACAATGGCTTGTTCATCAAAACTTGCAAGTTTAAGTCCTTGCGGCAATGTTATGGATTGGGTTGAAACGTTCACTGTCCACAAACGAGTACAACTATCAGTGGTGACAACGAGGGAGCGAGGGACTATCGCATTTTTCTTGAGCGCATTGTTATAGTCGGGCTCGGCTAAACCACAACAAGAACCTGTACGGGGCCGAGAAGTGTTCACAGGTACAAACATTGCAGTCTGAGGGGGCAAACACACATCTTGTGACACGGAGAGAACGTCGGCGGCATCACTGGTGCTAGCGGTCATTGAAGTTCATGCGTCGCGGCAAAGAGAAATCGCGTCACTTCCACAATCCAAAGTTGCCCCCCACTCACGCAAGAAATCAATTCCTAAATAATGTCATGCGTTGTACGTTCAAGCACAGTAAATTCACTTCGAAATGTCTGGTCCCCCTTCGTAACTGAAAGAGAACAGACCCCAAGTGGGCGTAACATTTCCCCGCCAACTCCACGAAAGGTAGCGTTCCGATCCCAAGAAAACATAACTTTTTGTCCAAGACGATTTTTGAAGGACAGACTCATAACAGAAACTGCCGCCCCGGTGTCAACTAAAGTAAAAGCACTAACATTGTCAACTAAAACGCATACTTTGTTTTTAAACCATTTTACACAAGGGGGTCTTGATAAAGATGAACATATTGTGGCCTCACCCCCGTCGGTCGCACCAGCTAGTTTCCCAGCGGCGGCGCTGATAACGAGCGACGACGAGGTGATGGAGAGCGTCGTTGTCATGTCGGTGGGGGGGGGGTCAGGCTGCGATCGGAAACAGGGGAGTCACTGCGGTTCGTGCGTCCCTGCTGCAGCCGCTGGAAGGAACTGGGATACGGCCAGGGCTCGTCAGCGGGCACGCGGGTTGTGTAGGGATTAAACCGTGGAGCACGCTGTTGGCGGCGGCGGTGGCAATACCTAGCAATGTGTCCAGGCACACCGCAGCTCTAGCAAATGCGGGAGTCGCGGCTTGTCGTGGGTGACACCGGTGACATGGGTGTTATGGGTGGAAACGTACTCTCAGGCTGGTTGTAGGAGGGAAGAGCGCGCGGAACAAATCGCTGTGGTGCATCGTGTCGGCGTCCCAGACTCCTCGGTTGCGGTGGCAAGTTGCTGCTCTCCATACGATCAGCATAGGTCCTGCGAGGTTCTCGGTAACTCTGAGGTGCCCAGGTGGCCGGTGGCACACGAGAGCGATGATCAAATGCACACTGATGGCACACATGAGCATCGTCAACAACTTTAAGGCGTTCAAGCTCTTCTTTAACCACTTGCCGAATCACCGAGGAGATGTCGTCGTGGGTTGGGACGGACACACTTGCAATAGTAGTAACGTTGCCCAAGCGTCCAAACTTTGGCCCGATCCTTCTCATTTTCAGCGCTTCAAACGCCCGGCAGTGTTTCCTCAGATCAGACGGAGTACTAAGATCTTCCTTCGGTTATAAGAAAATTACAAACATCCTCAGTGATTCCTTTAAGCAGATGTCCTACTTAGTCTTCGTCTGTCATGGTAGCGCTGGCGATTCCGCATAATTTCAGAACAGCCTCTATGTACGTTGTACACGTTTCGCCAGGGAATTGAGCTCGTCGGGAAAGCGTCCGCTCAGCCTTCTTTTTCTTAGAGATCGGGTCCCCGAAGCACTTGGTGAATTCTTCTACAAAATTGTCCCAGCTTGTCAGAACGCTCTCGTGGTTTTCAAACCAGAGGAGCGCGGTTCCAGCGAGAAAAAAAAAACCACATTATCGAGCTGCTTTGTAGTGCCCCAGTGGTTGTGGCGACTCACTCTGTTGTCGTGTCTAAGCCAGTCGTCGACGTCTTCGTTCGCCTTCCCCGAAAAGGTGGGTGGCTCTCGCAGCGGTGTCCAGTAGCCACCCTGACCTGCGTGATTGCTGTCTGGTCCGCCACAGGTGGGGTTCAGGGGCGTAGCCAGGGGGGGGGGGGGGGCTTATGGGGCTTCAGCCCCCCCCCCGAAATTTTTTCGTGCTGTCATGTGCCGCCGACCAAAACAACTCCCGGCGCCAGAACTCACGCTCGATTTTGTCTAGAAGGTCCTTAATTCACGCTCGAAAAGACATTTTAGCGCGAACATTGCTAAATCAGCCTGAATTTCGGGGCAACACTCATGCATCGGGAGTCGCATATCGTAACGCAAGGAGCCCCACCGGGCACAACATTTCAAGGGCGTTTTGAAGGCGAGCGGGCTCGTCTCGGCATCTCGCGGAGGCCGCGGAATCTACGGAGCGCTTGGATTTCAATTCTGAAACGTTGTGGGTATAAAGTTCTCATAACATTTTGATGCGAAAGGTCCATTGACATTTTCAAAGTCGTGCTTTAGATTTTCAATTCCGGAACTTTTTGGGTTTAATGCTGTTGTAAACATTTGACGCCAAAGGTGCATCGACTTTATAGTACATCGGGCCATACAACCATACAAGCCAAATCAACATACTATCAGACAAGTTGACAAAGCACGCAGCCAGGTCCGATGAGACAAAGCGTTGTGGTGGTTCATTTGTGCCCTCAGGTCACAGAAAAGAATATAAACATTTTTTTTCACCTGTGCCAAAGCATCCATGTCAAGACACTAAAGCCACCAGTGTAACTAAGTTCTTATTTATTTTTCTACCTATACTTTTTTTCGCGAGGATATATTGAGCCTCTTTCTCATTTCTTTTTCTTTTTTTTTTCTCGCAACCCGCGGGCTGCCGATCCAGCCAGAGCGCATGCGTGTTTCTCGTGCTGCATCGATAACCGCGCGGCCCAATCGGATGCGCGTTTGTTTTTCTCTGGCCGACTGCATTTTCGCCTGGCAGAGTTTTGGACGTTTTCTGGCTAGCAAACGAGAAAAAGAAACAATGCATAATCGCTCGCCGCCAGCGCTACGGGGACTCGATGGATTGCAACGCGTTCGCTTGAGCGCAACCGGCCTCTCCGGAAAATTTTGTCTCGCCGGTGTACGATAGCGAGCAGTACGCGTATGGTTTTCTGTGGACCGAGCGTCACACGTTTTCTTCGATATTCCTTCGGTAGCCACACTAGGGTGCCCAAAGTAGGCATTCGATTGTAGCCAACATGCTTTCCTTGGCGTTATTCTATTTTGCCGCCCCCCGCCCACAAAAAAAAAAGAAGACATTGTTGCGGCGCAGTGAATTTTCGCATGGTGAAAGTTCGATTTTGTTACTTCTTTTGCGGAAAGTAATGGGCGACGGGACGCTGCAGTTGCCGGATACTATTTTATTATTGCGATAGCAGCTCTATGAAGAATCCATGCGCATTCCTGTCGTTGCCCTCATGTTCCGTATAAATAACGGCCAAGGGCGATAACATCGTGACCGCGCGCCGCATGCTCTATGTGCGAGTGAAAGCGTGCGTGGGGGAAGGGGAGGGGGTGAGCCTACGATGGTGGCTGAGTCTTGTGTGCGCAAGGGAGAAAAGCGGGGAGGAAGCGCGCCGCCTTCCGTCGCAGGCGACACATTTTGGGAGTGGAGGGAGGGGGGGGGTGTGCTGTGATCTGTGAATCTGTGGTTGCGCAACCTGTTTATTTGCCATGTTTGACGCATTATATATAGTGACTTTTTCTTAGGTACGTAGATTTATTGGTGACTTATGCGTATACCTAAATATCTTGTTGCGAGGTTTTGTGCATATGCGCAGTGAACATTGTTTCCAGTGACAATTTTTTGCCCTGTATCAAGCTGTGTCTTCACATTTGTATATTCCATTGTATCTTCGCATTTCTAATGTACGAAGGCGAGTCAAATGAAAGTGAGACAACCCGCCCCGCGCAATAATGGTTCGGTTCATTATTTTCGAGGCATGTACGTAGCACATACGCATCTCATTTACAAGTGACATGCAGAGGTGGGGTTAAATGTTCTTTAATGCTCTCATACACGGGGTTGAACATGGTTGCGTGACATAATGGACACTTCAAAAGTTGAACAGCTTGGTGTCGTGAGGTTTTTGACAAATGAAGATGTTTCCCAAAAAGAAATTATTCACCGTATGGCTGCCGTATGCGTTGAACATTGCGTGTCGTTGGCCACTGTGAAGTATTGTAGCAAACTGTTCAAAGAAGCACATGAAAGTTACAAAGACGATCCATGGCCGGGCCAAAGCCACCGTGCAATCACCCCCAACACAATTGAAAAAGCCGTGGTTGCTCAGTGGCTATGGTGTTCGGCTGCTGAGCACGAGGTCCGGGGAATATAATCCCGGTCACGGCGGCTGCATTTCGATGGAGGCGAAATGCGAAAACACCCGTGTACTTAGATTTAAGTGCACGTCAAAGAGCCCCAGATGAGGGTGACGACTTTTTGTCTGCAATTGTGACCGGGATGACTCATGGTGCCACTACTACTAGCCTGAAACACTACAGCAAAGCTTACAGTGGTAACATTTGAATTCACCACTCCCAAGAAAAACAAAGGTCGTCATTTATGCCGGAAAAGCGCTGACTTATTTTTAGATCGTTAGGGGCCACTATTGATCGAATTTTCTAAACCTGGAGAGACTCTAAATCATTTCAGATATTGTGAAAGATCGGATCAGCTGCGTGTCGCAATTAAGAACAAACGACGTGGAAAATTGAGCATTGGGGACATCTTGCTTCACGACATTGCCCGTTCCCACGTCGCTGATGTGGTTGATACAAAACTGGCAAAGTTCAAGTAAGAAACGCTGCAACATCCCTCATGCAGCCCAGACCTGTTGCCTTGCGTCTTCCACATTTGGTAAAATTTGAAGAAACTGCTCAAGGGAACCAGACTCGTGTCGGAAGATGACGTGTAGTCATTTACAGATTTTCGAGGCAGCAACTCAAGGAGTTTTATGAGACAGTAATTACGCGACTCGTTAGTAGGACAGGTGTCAAAATACTCATGGTGACTACTTTTAAATAAAGTACCCCGTTTGTCATATATTCGCATTGGCTCACTTTCATTTGACTCGCCCTCGTATATGTTGCAGAACTCCTGATTTTCATATGTGCTCTCTGTTGCGACTATAATTTCGGAGCAATTACTCTCAATGCACAACCGGTGACAGCTGCTCCTGCGCAATACATTCTAACAAAGGAAAGCGTCATTGAGATTTTCCCCTGGTCGTTGCATATGTACAAAAATGTAAACAAGGTTGTCGAATGGCAGACATATATATATATATATATATATTGATCCCTCGACTAATTTTATAAGGAGCAGGCCGAGCTGCAAAGTGAGCCCCCCCCCCCCCCCCCGAACGAAATTTCTGGCTACGCCACTGGTGGGGTTGTCACTGCCTTCTCCGGAATCGGCCATGTCCGCTGCTTGTGGTCGTAAACCGGCCAAGCGCCTACTCCATCGGACAGTTGGTAGAGCTGGGTCGTCCAGGATCATCCAAGATTTACCTCGCACGTCCACCAAAGATGTTACGAATCATGTTTATTTACAGAGTGAAACGAGGTCGGGAGACGGAAGCTACAGGCCCGGCCCAGCCGGCGCAGAGTACCCCGAGATCACGCGCGCACACTCTGCTTCTTCTTTCTCTGCCTCAGTCGCGCAGTGCTGTGACAATACATTCTCTTATTCATTGTGACACAAACCTACTCACAAAAGTCCCTGAGTACTGCGTGAAAATGTATAGATCGGCACTTTCTTTACGTTTTTTTTATGTTTTCACTGCTTGTGTTAATCTTCATTTGTTTAGCTCGTCTTTATGCATTATCTAAAATGCGATGTGTAATCTTTTTTTGCTTTTCTATTTCATGTTTACCTGGTCATTTGTAAAGCGTAAATAATATGCATGTAATCATGCGACATATCTAATTTTGAAAGTTGTTTACTCTGACGATGTTGTACATTGCCAGCTCCAGTATCTGACAGACTATTACCGTTACATTGTACCCGCATCTAAGTTACAAGTACAAGCCTACAAGTACAACCAATTTTGGAAACATTATGTGTGTCAAGTGTGTAAAATTAAATTATATTGAATGAATAATAATGCTAGTGTGTCCATTTTATTTCTGCAGCCCGCATAGGCTTTTTGGAGTAGACAGTCCTGGAACGCCGGCGTACACAATCGTCGCAGCACAAGGTGGTCAAGGCACTCTTGATGTTTTTGTGTTCGAGTGGTCTGTTAGAAAAGCTATAGTTCCCACGGACGTTCCCAACCACCTGCATTTTTTTTCGTGCATTTCCTTTATCTCTCTGCTATTCATTATATCTTTGAGTTTCTTTACTCTTCCATTAGAGCAGGGTAGAAAAGCAGAATCACATCTCGTTAACCTCACTTTTCCCGCCAGATTTATCTGTCTTTATCTCTGTTAAACCTTTTATTCGATGGTTTCTGCAGCATTTATTTGATGTGTTAGCATTCTTAGGGAGCTTCGCGCAATATCTGGACGCTATGTGTTTACCTATATATGTAAGTTTGTATTTATGTATTTTTCGCCTATCTGGGCCACTGAGTAGTCCGTTGTCGGATAAATGGCGCATGGAGCTGCTGCGTTGAGGTAACAGGGCTTGAAACCAACCAACGTACCAACTTGGGCCACTTAATATCTAGCAACCTGTACATACGCTCCGCTCTTCAATGAGCCTATCCTATGAATATATCTTCAGGCCGCCCTTTATTGCATGGTTATCAGTATACGGATGCGTACAGTGTGAAAATAGACGGCGCTTATGCTAGCGTTGCTGATTTGGGGCCAGAGGTAGGACACCCTATTCATATTTTGAACAAAGATGTGTGAAACAACCAGGGAATGGTGTCGTTTTCGTGTTCTCCTTTGATGTCGGTCTTCGTGGCATCACATGGGGTATATTAGGTTTTCAGAAGAAAAGCAAACCACGAAGTACTCCACTTGATTTTCAACATTAAAATTGTTGCGGTGTGTATTTACGGCGCTTATCATTCAAATAGCACTATAACAGGTTAAGTGTGGGTCATTCAGTTAACCTGACATCGTCCGCGGTTACACAGCTGTTCGGCTTAAACAGGGCAAAGGGAAACGAGCTAAGTGTACGACGCGCTACATATGCCAAGACTCCATGAAAATGCATCGTAATAGAGAAAATATAGCGCAATAAGGACACAGGACAAGTCAACACAGGACAAATATATTCTCATGTCTAGACTTGTCCTCTGTCCTTACGGCGCTATATTTTCTGTATTACGATGAGTAACCAATGCCCAAAAGATATTAAGATCTCTATTAAAGCCAGTTGATCAAACTGCAGAGGTGAGAAATGACAAAAAGGTCTTTACCCAGCAGCAGGAAGAGCAGTGCTCGGCCTCTCTTCCTCCCCGCCTCCAGTGAAACGCGTGCCTGGCCGATCTTTCCATCGAACTCCTTGGTGCACAATCGACTCGCCAACAGATGGCACTGCCTCCAAGACAAATATTTAGGGACCTAGGGAGTGGGAGTAGCGAAGCCACAGACGAGCGGCCTGCAATTTTGAACGGGTTGCACCATCACCTCGATTTATGCGCGCAGCGACGCTTAGCTAATATTGTACGCAAGTTCCACTTGACTAATTACGTCCCATACAAGGATAAAAAGTGGCTCGAATATACTCAAGTAGCCAAATTGAAATTTAAGGCGTGAAAGTTGCGTAGAAGTGACCCACTTTTGCTATTAAAAGTCCAATCTGGAGACAATCAAAATGGTACCTGCTCTCGCATGAAATCTATCGAAGTTAGTCGATGCGGGTGCGTTCGCCGGCAAAGTGCACTGGGCACTTCTCTCTGCAAGATGCAAAGTTTCGTTTCGCCGGCTTACCAGACTTCGGCTTAGACCAACACCCGCTGCGCGTGGGATCTCCCCAATTTTAACGCCAGCAGTCGGATGAGTGTCTGACCTCCGTGGAATAAACGATCGGAGAAGAAGGCACGGATAGGAAGCCAATAGAGACAATTAGAATTACCTCACCAAAGAGGCTGCCGCTACTCTCAGGCGACGACGACATCGGCCCCGAAGAGCAGCACGAAGAGTTACGTCTACTGAAAGATATACACCATCTTCCGGCAAAGCGGTTACCGTGTCAACGCCGACTTCCACAAAAACAGATACTGCGAAAACGAAGACTGCGGCAACACGCTCACCTCCTGAAGAGTGGCCTACACTTCCAAGAGCACAACCTGCTTCGGAGTCAGACCAAAGTGCGCCGCCCACAATGACTTCACGAAACGCGGATGAGACGACGACTGAGGATCGCCAAGTCATAGTGATGCTGAAGTCACTTATGGACGCCATGCGCATTCTACTGAGCAGCATGAAAACCCCGTCGGCACAGAGCGCACTGCAGGTGCTGGACACCTTGAGTCCGGTGCTTGCGGCTCTAGGGTAAAACCATGGCCCGAGCGATGCCGTCGTTTCAAGAGGAAGTCAAGCATGCATCTGTCTTGCAGTGGAACGCCAGAGGGCTTAAGTCACGCATGTCCGACTTTAGACAGTTTGTTTTTACGCACCAGTTCCCCATTATCGTGATTTGCGAGCCCCACCTGTCAGCTCCCATCAGTCTGTCCGGGTATGAGTGCTTTATGTCCTCTACCCACGGAGAGTGCAGCAAGGTTGTTGTGTTTATACGCCATGACTTGACTTATGTACATCACCCAGTGCCTCCTGACGAAGCAAATCAATACGTTTGCTTAACAGTGATGAAGAAATAGCTCACGTTTACAATTCTTGGAGCCTATTTAACTCCAGCAAGCCGTCTAGATTGTGAACGCCTACGGGGAATTTTGACATCTACTCCAGAGCCGTGGGTGCTCACTGGTGACTTTAACGCCCACCATTACCTATGGGGAAGCTCCAAAGTTAACTCTAGAGGCAGAACGTTGGTGTCCTTTGCCTCTGAACGGGAATTTTGCTTGTCAAATGATGGTAGCCCTACTTATCTGCGTGGATCAGCGTATGGCAGCTGCTTGGACCTAACCTTCGTGTCACGGTCGCTTTCGAGAAGAGTGCACTGGTTTTCCGATTTAGAAACACGGGGTAGCGACCACATCCCAACCTATTTGAAGATCGAAGGTTTGACTAGTTCCAAGTCCTCCAGAACCGTCCAGTGCACCGATTGGCCTAAATACAAAATAATAATGGAGGACTGTTGTCGTGACGGCACCTCTTATAACCTACAGGGCGCGATAAAGGATGCCATACAAACAACCACGCATCTGCTTTCGAGGAGTTCTTCCCGCACCGATTTCGACATTGAACTATCAAAACTTTGAGCCATTCGCCGTCGTGCGGAGCGAAGATATAGACGCACGAAGTCAAATCATGATTTGAGATTGGCTAGACGAACACAAAAGAAAATACAGCGTCACATGAACAAGCTGGCTTCGCGACAATGGGCATTCTTTTGCGAGTCCCTGGATCCGCGAAAATCTTTGTCGCTTATATGGAGGACTGTTCGTGGCCTTCGCACAACCTCTGGTCAGTGCCACCCGTTTAAATCTTTGGCACTTTATCTACAATGTAGAGATATTGACGTCGCTGAATCTTTCTGCAGAAAGATTGCTGGCGAGGCAAATTCCGATGGAACGGGTACGGGAACCCTCGACCACCCACCGTTCTCACGCGATCCCCGCATGGAATGCCCTTTTTCTATGGAAGAACTAGAAGCTGCGCTGGCTTTGTGCAGGCGTTCTTCAGCGCCAGGACCTGACGGCATTACATACCATGCCCTGTGTAACCTAGGAGACCAAGCTCGGAAGGCACTCTTGCTCCTGTACAACGACTCCTGGCTGACGGGTACGGTTCCGGAAGAGTGGAAGTCAACTCGCCTCATTCCACTTCTCAAAGCTGGCAAGACGCCTTTGGACATTTCCTCATACCGTCCGATCGCACTTGCCAGCTGCGTCGGAAAAACAATGGAACGAATGGTTTTAACACGTCTGGAATGGTACTTAGAGTACTATGAAATCTATCCATAAGCTATGGCCGGATTTATACGGGGCCGTTCGTCAACAGACAGCGTTGTTGACTTGATAACCTTTGTGCAACACCAAAAGGCCTGTAAGCGTCTATCTGCTGCTCTGTTTCTAGACGTTAAAGGAGCATATGATAACGTCACCCATGAAGCCATCCTTAGCACGTTAGAAGCCGTCGGACTTGGTGGTAAGATGTATATGTGGGTGTGCAACTACTTACAGAGGAGATCATTCTACATGCACACAGAAAATGGCCCGACGTCCGAGCATTACGGTAGCCGAGGAGTCCCTCAAGGAGGAGTGCTTAGCCCGACTCTTTTCAATCTCACCCTCAGTGGATTAGTTTGCAACCTGCCAAGCACCGTACGACTTTCCATCTATGCGGACGACATCTGCATTTGGGCATCAGGTGTGACACGACTTCAGCTTCGTGCTCGGCTTCAGAAGGCAGCCACAAAGACATCTTGCTACCTTCGTCAACAAGGACTTGAACTTTCATGCGGAAAGTGCGCAATGGTGGCATTCACAAGGAAGCCAATGTCTGCTTACGGCGTATATATTAACGGACAACTTATACCATACAGCAGAAGTCACAGGTTCTTGGGAGTAGTAATTGACAGAGACCTGTCTTGGACTCCGCACGTCAATTACGTGAAAAAGCGGCTGACTGCTATCTGTCACCTGTTCAGATTCCTTGCAGGAAAACGTTGGGGAGCATCTATAGACGCTATGTTACAGTTGTACATGGCGTTGTTCGTTGGATTCCTGCGATACAGCCTGCCTGCAATATCCAACACCTGCAAGACTAACCTGCGTACGATACAGAGCATTCAAGCCCAAGCCCTTAAGATATGTCTTGGCTTACCACGCAGTGCATCAACGGCTGAAACCATTGCCCTAGCGCAGGATTACCCGCTCACGAAGCACACTGCCGTTGAGACAATGCGTATGCATCTCAGGCATTATGCTAGGACCCCTTCCCACCACTTGGCGAGCCTCACTGCTGCAAGGCCCTGCTCGACATTTAGCGGTATTGTCAGTGCACATCGTGCGTCGTTTACCTCAGGGTACGCACCTGCGGCCAAGCCAGCGTTTCTTCCGTGGTGTTTGAGCCGTCCACAAGTTGAGATAATGATTCCAGGACTACAGAAGAAGACAGATCTACCAGCCCCTGCTCTAAAACAGCTGAGCTTACTTCTGCATGAAAAGTACAGCAACCACGTGCACATCTATACCGACGGATCGACTACGTCGTGCAGTTCTGGTGGTGCCGTGGTTATACCAACGCGAGGATTGACACTGCGGTTCAAGACATCGCATGTCACGACCTCAACGGCGGCAGAACTAACGGCCCTGCGTTGAGCACTGGAATTCATTGATTCGGAAAGACCCAGAAAATGGGCTTTGTTCTGTGATTCCAAAACCGGCATTACAGTGCACGCTGTCAATTCTCCGACACGGATGTCATGACCAATTGACATACGAAGTCGTGAAACTTCACCATGACGTCCAACAAAAAGGCCACGAAGTCGTTTTTCAGTGGGTACCTGGCCACTGTGGAATCAGTGGCAATGATTCCGCCGATAACGCTGCTCGCACAGCTCATCAAGAGCACAGCGTTCCGATTCCGCTTTCAAGGACTGACGCTGCAAGGCAGCTTCGACACCTGGCACGTAGCCTCACAGTGACCGGGTGGAACTCGCAAAACTTACGTCTGACACGACTACATCAACTAAACCCCTCCCTGCAGCTCCGACCTCCACCCGGACTTCCTCGACGTGAAGCTACGCTTCTCTGTCGCCTTTGGTTAGGAGTGGCCTTCACAAAGGCATACTCTACATTAATTGGAGTGACTGACAGTGCAGCATGCGAGGTCTGTGGCACCGAAGAAAACATCGACCACCTGCTGTGCCACTGTCCAAGATATGCACTAGAGAGACAAGAACTTGCCAAAGCTTTCCAAAAACTGGACAATCGGCCGCTTTCTGTGCAGGTGCTGCTGGAACACCGCCCCAATCGCCCGTCGGCCCATAAAGCGGTGAAGGCACTTTTGTGTTTCTTAAGGACGACGGGTTTGTGCGACCACCTGTGACTATTAAGGCAATTTTTGTAAAACCACACGCGTCAGCGTACTTGCCGCAATTTCCTTCTTTCCTTCCCTCCTCTCTCTCCTTGTGATCTTTGCTTTCCCCTTTCCCATTCCCCCGGTGTAGGGCAGCCAACCGGACGCTATTCTGGTTAACCTCCCTGCCTTCTTCTTTTCTCTTTCCTCCTCCCACCTCACCCAAATGCCAGGTTACGCAAATCGCCGTAACGTACAAAACTAAGCCAACAAATTATGCAAATAAACATCAAAGCAGTACAAAAGGATGCAAGCAGCGCTGGGGCCTATGGTACAAGAATGCTCTCCGGTGAACCTTTCCTAAAGTAACCCTTTCACAAGCCATTCATTGTCGTCGATCGGTTTCCGCCATGACACCGTCACTGTCATGCTCTCTTGATTCTGTTGTGATCATGCCACATCATGGTCATGCTGCCATTGTCGTCGTGTCATCGCCATTTTCATGGTCGTCATTCCATCCTCGCCACACCGTCATGATCGTCGCACCGTGATGCCGTCTAACAAAATGTCGGCGATCATTTGTGCCACCTATCTTTGTGATCGACTTATCGATCAAAGATTTTATCGATAAGTCGGCAGTATGCTTCAGAAATGTCGCTAGAATTCCGCTTTAACTTTTGGGGTGCACATATTCTCGTTTTCGATGCAGCTTTTGCTTTATTACTACAAAGGAGACCAGAAATCCGCTCAAAAATAAATTTTTAAGAAGAATTTTCTGTGTATATTATTTTATTAACAGAACTAGATGACCGCAGAAGTTCAGGCCATGGTGAGCGCTACAGGAACAACGAAAGCAATCACAAGCAAGTGTACATGTAGCACGTGGTTGGAGGATAGTGGTAGTCTATATACGCGGCTAGTGCGGAATAAGTTCAAGCGCTAGTCACTCGAGCGGCGCTTGTTGCTTTTGAAGACACTACTGCTGACGCTTCTTCCTACGCTGGTGAAAGCTAACTCGGCACGTTGAACCCTTCGCTGTTGATGCAGGGCTTTCTCACGACGGGTGAGCGCCATGCTCCTTGCACTGTGGCTGGAGGAACGCTTCCTGGATATCGCTCCGCTAAAGCGACCGAGGAGTGGAAAGTTGGAAGAAGCATTCTCCTTTTATTCGGACAACATCGCTATGCGCCCATGGACTGAGTTCAAGTGATATCTGTATGAGTGTGCGAGTGTTTCTTTTTTCCGGGCCCATCACTTCAGCTGCTAAATCCCGCGCAATCGGCGCTCGTCGAAGACGCGTTGGTCGGCTTAAGAAAAAGCTTTAACTTGAGGACTCCTATCTAGGTGATAACGGATAAAGCCTTGTACTAGGCGAAAGAAGTTCGTTACGTTTAAGAAAAAACGTTACAATCTAGTGGCCATAGATAGCAGATTCCTTTTCTTTATTTCGGCCGTCGACTTGTCATAAGATTGCTAAAAAATTGCAGAATTATATAAAATGAAACTCACAAGTTAACAATTCTGTAACTCCGCAATTGGTTATGACATCACAATTACGTAAACTGCACCAAATATAACATATAAAGTGAAAAAAATTGATGCCTTTACACTACTCTGAAATGTAACACTAATATCTCTGTAGTACTTTTCCAGAATTTTTGTATTATGCATCATACCAAATTTACGTAAGCTGTGCGTTCATTAAAAAAATATGTCCGCTTTAGATGCTCTAAGGGATTGCAGTTTACAGAACTGTAATACGTATGTTAAGTGGCGAGTTACGCATTTGTAAACATTGAGCTCCTTTTTTTCTGATGCCACGAGAAAGTAGCCACCGTAAGCTCCAACCCACGGTCGTTAAAGCAGCGCGATTCTCCCCTCAAGAAGCGGTTGCCTGCATAACAGCCTTATATGAAACAGCGAAGATCGCCACTTTAGAAGGGCGACCTCCCTCCAATCCCTCCACACAGCCTTTCTCCACTCTCTCCTTCGCGCACGCCCGATTGACGCTCGATCCTCGGCTGCCCTCGCGTGCTTTCACGCGCGCATACAGCATGCGACGCGTGGCGACGGTGTTGTCGACCTTGGTATTTATACCGAACATCACGGCGACGCCGACGGCGACAGCAAGAATGCGGCAGATGGTCTGGGGTGCCCGGCTTTTACGTACGCTACTGTCATTGACTTTTCGGGAGTGTTCTTGAATGGTCCCCTTTGAATAAAAGAAGCGCCTTCCTGCCCAAACATATGCGCAAATCGGTAGGCGGGAGCCGCGGAGCTTGAGAAACGAAAACAATGGAGGTATGTCCGCCGTATCTTTAGCCTGGCGCGAGTGAAGGTTCTGTTCGAGGAGAGAAGGTTCGGTCCCTACTATGGTCCCTACTGCTCCCCCAGGAAAACCAGTTATATTGAAGGTATAGAGGGTGGCAAACTGCGAGAAAGCTCTAATCCCGGATGACTGACTGAGCACGAGCGCCGCAGGCGCGAGAAAGTATGTCCGACGTACCTCTAGCCTATGCGATTCGTATGGTGATTCCTGAAATGCCACGCCCCGCTGCGCTGCTTAGCGATCGCAAAGTCGCCGCCCAGGCCGCCCGGAGTAGCACGCGTCCCATCTCCGTACCCTCCCCCAGAAGCCTTGCGTGCTGCGGAAGGCGGCGCGCTTCCTCCCCGCTTTCGTCCGTTGCGAGTGCGATGGAGCCGCGATCGCCGGCTCACCCTCGCGCGCTTTCACTCGCACATACAACATACGGCGCGCGGTGACCATTTTATCGCCCTCGGACTTCATACAGAACATCACGGCGACGGCGACGGCAGAAATGCGCCTGGAGTGTTCATATGATTGCTATCGCAATAAAAGAATGACATCATACATCCTGCATCGACCACCAGAAACTCAACAGAATAACGAGCCCCGACGTATACTTCCTGACACGCCTTGACGATGCACTGGACTGCCTCAAGGCAGTGGGCTATTTTTCGGCGTTGGACCGGCTGTGGCGTAATTGAGAAGCGCCCATGGACCGAGAAGACGTTTAAAAAACCACATTTGTGACACCGGATGGCCTGTCCCACTTTAACCGCCTTCCGCTTGCCTTTCCAACGCCCCGGCTACATCTCAGCGCCTCATGGACAAGGTATCGAGATACATGAAGTAGTCTATTGCACTCGCTTATTTCGACAATGCGATCGTTTTCGCCGGGTCTTTTCAAAAACACCAACAACGCCTCCAGTTGGTATTAAAGGCGCTGAAAACGGGCGCTCGTCCACTAAAGCCCTAAAAGTGTTCTTTTGGCCTTCATGGAGTAATCTAATTGGGACACGTCGTCGATAAGAAAGGTCTTCTTCCAGACGATGAAAAATTACTCCCGTTGAATCAGTACATGGCGCCGTGCAAGGCGAACAAACTAAATAATTTTATCGAAAGCGCCTCTTTACCAGTTAATCCTGCGGACACCCGCAGCGCACCGCTACCGAAGAAAAACATTTCATGTTTTTCTGGGTCCAGAGCAGCAGCATGCTCTTGCAGATATCAAGCGATCATTACGGCAGCCACCGACTCTGGCCCATTTTAACGAATCAGCCTTCTTGCAGCTCCAAACAAACTTCAGCCGAAATGGTCTAGGCCTGTCTATACATGTTCAAGAGGATTCGTCAGGCGACCAAAGGGTTCTCTCACACTCAAGCCGCCAGCCATCGCATGTTGAGCGACGGCGCCATTTATCAGAGCTGAGTGCATGCCAATAATCTGGGTCGTCCAGAAGTTTTGCCCATATTTGTACAGATGCCATTGCACTCTAGTTACCAACAACAAGACACTCGTCTAGCTGCCTTCAAAGAAACACTTGACTTCTAAATTGGCGCGCTGGTTCCTCCATATCCAAGTGCATTACTTTACAATTGTTCATCGAAGTGGCGCAAATCGTCAAGATGCCATTTCTTGTGACACTACACGGTCAGTGCGAGCTCATTGGAAGACCTAAGAGGCGTGCAATGTCGTGATCCTGAGCTTCACGCCATAATCTGCTTCATTTCGCAATGGTATAACGGACCAGCCAAGGTCAAGTCATGCGGAACTACAAATATTCTATAAGTTGGACGATGGACTGCTTTCGCACTTAGGCCTCAGCGCGAGGACTTCTCTTTTTGGCTGTCTGTGGTGCCCCCATGAAGACTCTTCGTGACGCCTCAAAGGAGGGGGGAGGGCTGTGGGGGAAACAAACAAACACCAAAGCACAAAAAGGTTGTCCAATTTACTGCCTGTACATATACGCGTAGCGGACACACTTGGTATACCCCGGAACTTTCGGTCCATATGTACGGTCTATGGCCAGTTAGAGGCATGTTGTGCCAAAACCAAGTAGCCCGTCACTCGACACGTCGAAAACGTAGCCGCGTCCAACTACTGGAACCTGTTGAGACCTGTAGAAAATGCCGTTGTCAGTATGGTTATACCGTATGCCACTGTAAATTCCAACATAATATTGCTGCTGGTTCGTCAACAAGGAAATTTGGCTTTTTATGCATGCTATATCTTTCGAAATACTCATTGTTGGTCAAGGTAGCTTGGTAACTTACGTAACAATATTTCTCAAGTGCACATGACAAGCGAAAAGTGTTGATGCAACGGAAACAAATTATCTCCTTTTCGGTATGTCCTTTAGTGTATATCGCGCCTTACAATTATGCGGGGCTTTTGGCACGTAGAACCATCGAATTATTATATAAAGTGCAAAGCGGTTTGGGTCCAGCCCATTAGGGCGGGTGCCACACCCTTATGGGCAGAGCCCGAGCCATTTTGACCTATCACGGAGGGCTAATGGCTGATATGAAATAAAAACAGGTTGGAATAGTTTTACGTTATCTGGCCCCAGGGTTGCCAGAAAGTACCGACAAAAATCACCAATAGCTTTGAAAACGTAGCCTTATTAGTAAACAAACGCTAAAATTGCCGCTAGGCAAACGTAGTTTGTCAATTCGTGTAGGCTAGTAGTTTATCGAAGTTCTTTGTATTTAGACTAGAATGCTCCTTGGTTGCCTCGACACGTTGCTAAGAGCCTTCGTTCGCATCGCTTAGGTATTATAAGTTTCGTGGACCTGAAAAAAGACAGAGATTGAGAGTATAGAAACATAACACTGTAGAGCCTAGTGGCTCTAGCATCCTCCAGTTTGTCCAGCTCTCGAAGACAGTTTAAACTCAATTCGTTTCCTTGGATCTTTCGCCCGTTTCTGTGGAAGCAGGCAGCCAGACTTTCTCCATCGGTACAAAATATACGCACACGCTAAAACTAGTTGTACAGGGCGTTTGTCCCCGCACAAGAACTATATGCATTTTAAAGCACCGTACCCAGGGGCGCCGCCATAATTCCTTACGCCATAATTGCCTTCTGATCCGCATTTGCTCGCTTGTTTACAACGACCGCGGCGGCCGCAGGCACGGCTCAGGCAGCCGCTATTTCGGTCACGACGGCGAACAGCGTGTTGGTAGAGGACAGAATACTTCGGTTAGAGCTGCAGAGGCAGTATAAGCCTACATTTTCTCTGTGCATTCTCTCTGTGCTGCAATTGTAATAGTGCGTGGACTTACTGAAAGAAGGCGACGAATGTAGCAGACTGGTGTTTGTTGTTCCCCTTTATATCCTAGCCCGCACGGCGGTCGATTGGAAAGGCGGTTACGGTCGTGCGCCTGTTGTCGTTAACCGCATGTGCAACAACTTCGCTCGGGAATTAGCGCGCGCGCGAGCGCCGAAAATGGTCGTTTGCGACCTGCTCCGACCACGGTGGTTGTTTCCGACTAAGTCATTCTTGTCGCCAGCGCTGATCTGATAACTTGTGAATGGTTTTCCGATTACTTAAAGCACAGATTAAAATTTAGCTCGCTTATGCCCGGACAAAAATGTTGCAATCGGTCTAGCGATCGCTCGCCTGCTCTTTGATTCCAGGCGCAGAAAGAAAACTCCTAGTCCACGTCTATTATTTCACTTTTGCCATCGCATTTACGGAAAGTGAAGTTGCCCGATCGTATCAGTCGCGTTTGCGTGGGGAGGACGTAGCGCTGAGGGTAGCTAAGAAGGGTTTGTTGTAATGGCATCTACTTCGCTGTCGCGCAGGTTGAAGGGCAGGCGCACAGAAAAGCACATTAAACATACATATATACACGCTCTGTTTTGTGTGGTTTGCTTTTTAATGTCATTGTCGTTTTGCTTGCGCTATAACAAAAATAAAAGACAAAGCGCTAATTCGTATGCTTATCGAAGTTCAACAATGCGTGTTATTTTCCCCCAGCGGTGGCGGTAACGATTTGTTGCTGCGCCAGGTGATGTCAGCTTTCGGCAGCAGCGGCAGCCCCGGGCAGTCAAGTTTTGAAACCTATATTTGAGCTTTCCAGCGCCTCGCTGCTGCGACAACCCGTTCCATATGCATCGCTGGAAGATGGCCGCCCAACGCGAGATCAAGAGCTGACATGAGCGCCATCTGGACGACTCTCAAGTTCAAGCTGCGTCGAGCGTTATCCATCACGCTTTGGCAGCAGCGGCAGCCAGGCGGTCAAGTTCTGAAACACATATTTGAACTTTCCATCTTAGTCAGACTTGGCATTGGCGTAATACCTATACGTTTGCAGCTGCTGCTACTGCTGCTCCTGCTGCTGCCGTAGTGTGCTTCTACTGCGTGCTAGCATGGCGCTCACAGACCTAGCGATGTTTTTCAAGAAAATTCGAGAGAAATCAGGCGACAGGCACTCCGCCCTAGAAAGCAACTGCGAAAAGAGCGCCGTCATTTGCCAACCAGTCCTGACTTAACTTTTCAACAAAAATGTTGAATAGATGACCTCCCTGCACGCGTCTTGAGAAAGAAAACGCGGAACTGAAAGCACAAAATGAAATGCTATCAAATGAAGTCGGTCAACTGAGAAATCGACCTACAGAAAATGAAAACAGAACTACGCCCCTATAGCAGTTCTCTCTAAACGGAGATATAGAAGTAAAATATATTGCTGAATGCGAGCCTGGCGAAAACCCTTCAAAAATCGGAGAACCCATACAAGAACCTATTACAGCGAATGATGCCGTCATGTGCTGTTATGGCTACTGTAGACAACATGCTGTTGACCACGCGCAAGACTACGATACGAGATCCACGCTGGAAGGATAGTTGGAAGACAATTTCCACGCAATGCTGGGCGCTGCTAATTTTCCCCTAACGAGCCCTCCTTGTCCGAGAAGAAACTCAACAAAGGGAAGAAAGAGTTGCCACTCCAAAGGAGGCCGAGACGACGCGAAGGGCTCGTGGATGTGTGCCGGGAGTGAACCGCCACGAACTGGTGCCTACCCTACATTAAAAAGCAGCGGAGAAGACCAGTTGGGAGTAAAAGATCTCTTCTCCCATTCCCATGGCCAGATCCTAACTCCACCTTTGCATCCGCTGGAACTTAGGGGGGAAGGAGTCGGCGGTCCGATATTGCGTCTGCGACGCTGTTGTATGTGCGTCTTGATTCGCTGTCGTCCCGGTGTGTGGTGACCTGTGTGTGATTGACTAACGCCAGGAGGGAGTTTTTGAACAGAGGTGTTATAATGACAGTGCCGAGAGAAAAGAAGCTGCTCTGGGCCATGGAAACGAGGCTCATCCCGACGCCCCTTGCTGAACTCTTGATTTTTTTTCTGTTTTTCCCATTCGATGGTGTAAATAACTTTCGTTCAAGTGCTAGTAAACCTGTTTATTTTCCTTTTCCCAAGTTCCGAGCTTCTTATTTCTTCAATCCGAAGCCTCCGCCACGCTACCATATGGAGCCGGGTTCGAGACATAACCTAGCGCCGCAACAACTGGTGATCAGTGGCGAGATCTGAAGCTACAAGCGGCAACTATGATCGGCCAGCGAGAGAGCAGCTGTCTCGAGACATTGATCACGTGTGGGTGAGTGCTTGGTTTTTCATTTGATGTCAACGAGGTTCTAAAAGAAGGTTAGATTTCAGAACTGGTAGGTAGCACTGCTGAAAGCCTAGGGGTTATGCACTTTCGTATTGTTGTTTTCGAAGTATCCGGCGCTCTAATGGATCATGGACTTGAAGAGGCTGCAGAAGCCGGACCTGTTGCTGTTGTGCGAGGAAGTCGGCATAGATACAAAGGGTGTGGCGCGAGAAACCATGATCAGACAGGTAATTATTGATTTGTAGGCCGATGATGAGGACCTCGGTGAAGCATAGAGCCTCATCGAACAAAAAAAGGAAGAGTAGCTCAGACAGCAGCAAGAGTAGGAAAGGGAGAAAAAAGACAGGAGCGGGATGCAAAAAGACTGGAGCGGGAACTCCGCAAGTTAGAACTTGAGTTGGGCAACAGGTCGGGTAATTGTCCACAGCAAGCGGTACCTCTTCTCAACAAGACCGTACGAGAAACGGTCGTTTGAGCGAGATGCATGGTCTCAGAAGCTACTGACGATCCTGCCCTGCGAGGCAGTAGAGGCTGTTGCGCGGCTCAGCATGGAGGACACCGACAATTACGAGAAGGTCAAGGCTTGCCTTCTGAGAAAGTTTCGGTAAGCTAACATCCGAAGCTCTTGTTTCAGGAAAGCTCTATAAATGCTATCCGCACTTGTTCTCAAACAGATCAGATATGTTATTGCGAGAGAGAGGCATTCTTTTCGATGACCGGGTTGTGCAAACCTTAACCCGTTCAAAGGCACTAGAATGGGCAACTCAACTCACTTCCGAGAGTTGCACTATGGAGGATACACCCGATGAGAGTGTGGCGGAAACGAATGAAAGCATTGCAGACCACCCCGATAACGAGACACCCGAGACCGGTCAGCCGGAGAATCAGTATCGCGAGCCGCAGAACGAGCATATCGTTGAGAATGCGTTATTGCCGCCAGTGTCAAGTAGTTTCACTACGCTCCTAAGTGGATATAGAAAAGAGTTGGCCACTGAGCAGGTAGACGACCACACCATTCAGGAGATCACAGAGAGCCAGAGAACAAGTACTCCAGCTAATAATAACAATTATCTCCGGTTGAGAAGCGGTGTGTTGTATCGCATATACACGGATAAAGAAAGCGCGGAGTGGAGCGAGATCAACTATAGTCGTTCCTGAAAAGTATCGCACAGACTTGTTGCGGCTTTCCCGTGGCAGTTCGTAGTCGTGTCACCTCGGAACCAGAAAAACAAAGCAAAGGCTTTTTTAAAATAGTATTATTGGGCTGTATGTTTTAAGGACGTGGAGAAATTTGTGTGGTCCTGCGACACATGCCCGCGAGTCAGAAAGGCGCAGGATAGGTGGAAAACATCGATGGTATTAGTACCGATTATGACCGAGCCATTTGAGCGGTTAGTGACATAAGCAGTTGGGGCCACATCCCGTGACAGAGACAGGGTACCGGTACATTCTACGTTATGCCCAGCTACGAAGTTTCCAGAGGTGCTTGCACTGCGTGAGCTGACGTCGGAAGGGAATGCAACTCGGGAAAATATCGACAACAGCGAATCCCCAACACTTCTCAATCGGCGAGTGTTAGGGATTCGCTGTTGTCGATCTTTTCCCGAGTTGGATTCCCTTCCGAGATCCAAAGTGATCAAGGCAGCGTTTTCACAAGTGTCCTCACCACACCATTTCTAGAGAGATGCGGCACAAATATAATGCAAAGCTCAATTCATCATCCAACAGAGCAACAGCATGGAAAGGTGGCATTACGTCTTCAAGCGCGTCCTTAGAGAACTGCGTCATAAAAATAAGCGCGACTGGGATGCGTGCCTACACGCAGTACTTTTCGCTTTGCTGTAGGTACTACGTTAATTCACTGATTTTAGCCCCACCGAGTTGCCCTTATGAAAATATGAGATGAGTTTCACATGAAAGTCTGACGAGTTTTGACATCACAGCCATTAGACTTTCTGATGAGTTTCTTTGGAATTTTCTGATGTATTCCTAATGTCATTCTATAACATATTGGCCACCGTCTTTCTGTAGAACTCTTGACGAGTGCTTTTCTTGTGAGCATGAAATGTCTTCCTAATGTGCGCTCCAAAGCAGTTTTCTTGTGACTTTCTCACGTCTTCCTAGCGAATCTCTAATGAGCTTATACATTAGACTGCCGGTGCTCGTATTACTCCTATAACAAAATTGGCCACCACGTGTGGTAACATTTTCTCATGTGTCCCAATGGCAGTCAGACCTTATTTAAATATGTTACCTGTGCGTGACTATCTTTGGTGCTATATATATGCAGCCTGTATGCATGTATGTCCAGTGAAGATGCAGCACTTCTGACATGTACATGGGCCCTACATATGCTGCATGTTAGACATTACTCAACGAAAGAAATTTAACAAAAACATTTATTGGGCATATCAATGCTTCCTTAAATGCAGAAGGAGGTTAAATGAAAGGAAAACACAGTATCAGCCTGGTTACGGATGTGATATCTCCCTTTCATTTAATCTCGCTACTTATCACTGAGGAGAGGCTGTTCTTGAGGTGGAGTGTCGTCATCTTGAAGTAAGTGCATGTGTACCCTGCATGGTAGAAAGGACAGATAATTAACAAAACTTGGCAATCAACCACAGAAATACACGCTGTATCACTTGCTGCAGAACGGTCTGGAGACGTTATAGCTAGTTCTGCGAAAAATTTATGTGGTGTCGGTTCACACAAAGTTGAGGAACCACTGTGTGGCCTTTGGGTGCAGCAGTAACTACAGTAAGCAGAAATTGCTCTTGGCAGAACAAATGTGCAACATGGATCAGCTGTGGCGTGTGTACATGTCGTGAACTACTTCAGCTATATCGGTTTCCACTTGACAAAGGACAGCAGTGTCTGTGGATTGCTAGCGTGAATGAGAAATTCTCACTAATTACTTGAAATGGAAATGAGCGTAGGAGTGTTTGTGTATGGGCAACCCAATGCATCCCAGAGACATCCAAGTGCCAGTCGTTATAGAATATTTGCATCAGCTACGGGCACAGTTCTCATACATTCCAAGCCTACTATGTCATGCATGTGTTGGCCTCCTGAATGATGGCATATATCCCATTCAAGAAATACACCACACCATGTCTGGGGTTTTTTATCATTTACACCCGAGCACTGCTTTCAGAGGGAGGGCACAAGTTGAAAAACAAATGCGTAGAAGCATGACAAACAAGCTTGCATAAAAATAATTTAATAAATAAGCATGGTGGTTGCTATGCCACGTCATTAGAGAGTATTCCTCTTTGTCATGCAATCATAACGAGCGTCGACTGACACACGTCCCATTTTTGGCTGTGGTATTCTTCATTGATTTTGTTGTATCAGTCGGTTGCCATAGGCGAACGAAACAGATAAACAAGCTAAATTCAGTGCACAGCTTGTCGTGTCAATGCATGGTCAAATAAGACGAGCACACTGGTCCTTTGAGTGAATTATGGTGCTCTCCTAGGCGCATGCTGAGGCACCGGCTAGTCAGCGTGCCCGATGTACATTGGACCAAATATGCACGTGATCAAAAGAGTAGCCTACATTAACCCTGAAAGATACGAGACAAATTTTGGGTATTTTTAACTAAGCAAGCCTCTAATGCCTGGGTGCCTTTGTCAATTCACTTGTGGACTGCAATGCACGTATATTTTCAGCAAAAATAAATTAGGCAGCATATGCACAACAGTCATGTTGTATGGTCTCCCTTCCCTCGCTGCGCAAATTTTGTCCTGAAAAGTTACATGAACTGATTGAATTGAAAATGGAATCGAGAAATGCAAGGAGGCAAGCGAGGCTTGCTTGGTTAAAGGTAGCGCCAAATTTGTCCAGTGCGTGTCAGAGGCACTGTGCTGTATTCCTTTCACATGTGGTCAAATGTACATAGCGCAGACTGGCTGGTGCCTAAATATGTACCTGTGAGATCACCATATTTCATTCAAAAGACCAGTATGCTCGTCCGACTTGGCCACACATATCTGCAATGGGGCTTCAGGCCAGATTAGGATTGTTTATCTGTTTTCACCCATGGCTGAAAATTGGCAAGAGAAATCAGTCAGGCGCACCACATAAATAACAATAAGTGTGAGCCAGCCCCCATTATCAATGCATGAAGAAAGGCATCCTTTGTAGATTACAAGGGATAGAAATTAGTCTGTGCCTATTTACTTCTTTTTATGCAGACACCATTTACCATGATTTTATGCCTTTGAATTATAACTTCTGCCATCCCTCTCAAATTAACTGGTGCACAACACAAGTGCACATCCAGTGCTATTTTTGTTAGTCCTTCCAACAACTTAAACAGTCAGTTGTTAGCCAAGGTCATGTTGCATAGTCTCCCTTCTCTCACTGCGTAAATTTTGTCCTGAAATGTTACATGAACTGATTGGTAAATTCAAATGGACACTACAAGTTTCGCCGAGTGGACACAGCTGGTTCTCAGAAATGCACAAAAACAGTGATGGGTATCTGTTGGCATCCTGTAGTGTGTGCAAACTAGCTGTGACATTGCTGCAGTAAACACACTCACAACTGCTACAATGCCTACCAGCATGAATAAGGGCAGCTTGCAAAGAAAAGAATACGAAGAAAGTGAGAGAAAAAAATAGAAAGCTTACCAGAAAACACCTCACTACTTAAGTAACTGCGGCACAATGAATACTGGCCTTCCTATTTCATTTCAAGAAATTCTAGTTCATCAAATGTGTATTTGCCAGTGACAGTTATTCTGAGAACAAGACAGACATGATTGTAAATATCAATGTTAAACAATGGTAGGCACACTGCGTGCTTAGACCTGTGAAATATATGACACACTACACTTCGAATTCTTACATGGACAAAAACAGCACATATGTGTATCATAAGCAGAAAGGAAAACAGGGAAATATGGGCTACAGCATAAGAAACAGTTCCAAACAAATAAAACCAAGATAAAAAGAAACATACTGTGTAATAGGCAAAAATAAAATGGACTTGCAGCAAAGCAATTGTTGCGAGAAAAATACTAAACGTCAGGACATGCGAAGTGTAGTTTTAACAGAACAAGATAATGTGTGCATAATATCTACAAACACAAATAAGCAGCAAGTGGAATGATGTTGCAGAAATATTTAGCCTATTTAGCAAGATGCATTAAGTAATATGTCGATACACTTATCCACTAATGATACCGAGATCCTACTTTTGTGAACACGTACACTTAAAGCATACCTGACATATCCATCCAGATTACACGCCGTGTTGCTGCAGCCATGGCCACGGGTTATGTGGACACTGTTGTGGGTCACGGCTTCACCACTACAAAGAGAATTCTGTGTTAACTTATAGCTGTGGCACAGTAAGACTATCACATAGTGAACACATGCAAGGAGCATGTAAAAACAGTCATGAAAACAATGCCTGCACTGGTGCAGGGTGGCAACAGAGCACAAAGTCAAAGTTACTGATGAATGTCACGATAGCAGGGACCCCTTCAACAAGGCAAAATTTCACACGCAGGAGCAGCAGCGCATTACATGAATGTTTGTTTACATAACGATTCTAGAGTTTCTTTCATAACTTTAAGTAACTATCCCTTGTAATGTTTACTTACGTCGAAGTTATGGCAACACCCCTTCAAAACAAACCTGTACTAGTAGCACGCTGTGATTGCTTAAATTTTTTTTCCCCAATACTGCTCGTAAATCGAAAACCTTGTAAGCAGAGATTATCTACAACGTCGAATCATTTATAAGCGAGGAAACGTCATAGCAGTAAGAATCGTTTAAGAGGTAGATGAGTCGTTATCATGCGACTTCATCAGAAAAACGGGAGCTCACGCACAAGCGCGCATGATGAACACGATTATTTCTGAACGTAATCTTTCTCATCAGAAGAAAACACTTATCAAGATTTTCAATTCTGCATTATGGCAATTAATTCGCGCAACTAAACTCTGACACCCAGCAAGCATCGGCATAGGTTTCACTGTTGTCGTGGGAGTTCTCTTTCCTACGTTCGCAAGGCACCCTATGCCCACACGAGAAGCACGCACAACACGTGTGTAGTTAGCAAGCACGGTTACTCACCTTTTGAACGGCCCGACGCGGTCGAAAAGCGCCCTCCAAGTTGCCAGTGCTTCGATGCTACTCCCAGCAGACATACCGGTGCATAGTGGGCGAGCAGTGGCACGCTAACAACACGCATTATTTCTTCGCGACGTCCACCCAACTTTCCACGACAACCAGAGACAAAGGGAACGCACTCGACAGCATGAACATCGTTGGTCCACATTTCGCTGGCGCGCCACGCACACGGCGAGTTTGCAGCGAGACACAAGCTGTCTGTGGCGCTTATGCGCACGCGAACTAAGTCACATTTGGTTACAGCAAACACAAAAACACACGATCTAACAAGCACATCAATGCAGCTCGCACACCCGACCGACTCGAAAACAGAGCGACAGACTGATTGGATTGGATTGGATAGGAAACGGGACGGTAGGTGGCGCCACGAACAGGTCGGTTGGGGCCAGCCAATGTCTCGGCTAGCGTCATCTGAGGATTTGTGCGGCTGCCTAATTGCGCATAGCTGTTGCAAGACAAAGAGAACCAAAGATAAGTCTATATTGTAAGCTATAGCTTGGCATAGAAAGAAATTCTATAACGCATTTTTAATTTGAATCGCTTCGGCTATCTGCAGCCAGCAAAAGCATGGCCTTCGAGATCTAAAAATGTTAACCCTATAGAAAGCCGTTGCGGTGACGCTATTCGAACGATTTTCACTTCAGTTACCTCTCATAAAAACCGTGAATTATGCATTTCGCTGCTCCCCGTGCTACCTGCGCCGTCACTTCAATTTAAATAACTTCCTGCTGTCGTTCACATCAACTCTATAGCCTCAGACATCGTTGGCGCGATCTCCGAGCGACACATGTGCAGTGTGCGATGTTTTAGTGCCCGTTGCAACAGTGTCAGTCGGAAATCATCAAATCTGCTCGTGTGGCGCAGCTTACACCCCTGTCGTCCGTATCTTGCTTTCGTGTTGGCGTGTTTAACGTGCGCAGGTTGCACTCCTGTCGCTCGTGCCTTCTGTGTTGATCGTGCTACCCACGAAGATTCCTCGAAAAACCCACATGTCTCGGCAGCGTGCATTTGTCCTATGTGGTATATGCCAGAAGTGTGCGCTGGCGTACGATGTGCGTGCAACCAAGTACTACAGTGCGTTCCAGCAAATAGACGCTGCCGCTTACGCGCAGTTTCTTTTTCTTTTCTTTTTTTCCCCGTCGTGGTTGCTCAGTGGCTATGGTGGTGTTGGGCTGCTGAGCTCGAGGTCGCGGGATCGAATCCCGGCTTCGGCGGCCGCATTTCAATGGGGGCGAAATGCGAAAACACCCGTGTACTTAGATTTAGGTGCACGTTAAGAACCCCAGGTGGTCGAAATTTCCGGAGTCCTCCACTACGGCGTGCCTCATAATCAGAAAGTGGTTTTGGCACGTAAAACCCCATAATTTTTTACGCGCAGTTTTCCATTTCATGATCATGCCAATCTGCAGAATTGTCGGTTTGCCACTTAAAGACTAGTAACACATCCGAGTAATCAAACTGCCCAGAACAAGGCATACGCTATAGTTTGGCACTGTTTACCAAATGTGATAACGGAGTAACACAATCTTACAGTGCTCTTTAAAAAGGAAAGCAAATGACGTCGTTGTTTTGTGCCTAGCCCTGATATATCGGAAGCGTTTCCAGAGTACTCGGCGCTCACGCTGTGTTATATCGTTTTCTTCATTTTTGTCTCTTAGACTGCCCCCAACGATAAATCAAAACCACTCCCAGCAAAGGCCAAGGGTCCGAGTGTCTTAATTAACTGTATCCTAATTAACGGTACCTTACTTAACATCGTCTTCATTAACACCAATGGTCATGAGTTCGACTCCCACCAATAGTCATGGGTTCGAGTGCTTTCATCAACTATATCTTAATTAGCTGTACATTAATTAGCATCGCCTTCATTAACGACAACGTTCGTGGGCACAACTCCTACACAAGATCATGGGGTCGAGTGTTTTCATTAACAATATATTAATTAAATATGCCTTAATTAACATAAACTTTACCAACTAAGGCCGTGGGATCGAGTGCCTTAGGTGACTATATTAATTAACAGTACCTTAATTAACATCGCCTTCATTAACAACAAAGGTCGTGGGTTCGATTCCCACCCAAGGTACTGGGTGCGAGTGACTTGACTGTTATATCTTAATTAACAGTGCATTAATTAGCACCATCATCATTAACAAAAGTCGTGGGTTCGAGTGCCTCAAATAACTGTATCTTAACTGTGCTCAATTAACACCGCCTTCATTAACACCGAATATCGTGGGTTCGAGTGTCTTAATTGACTACATATTAATTAACATTACCTCAATTAATATCGCCTTCATTAACAACAATGTTCGTGGGTTCGATTCCCACACAAGGTAATGAGTTCGAGTGACTTAATTCCTAGGTCGTAATTAACTGCGCCTTAATTAGCATCGTCATCATTAACAAAGGTCGTGGGTTCGAGTGCCTCAAATAACTGTATCTTAACTACGCCTTAATTAACAGCGCCTTCATTACCACAAAAGGTCGTGGGTACGAGTGTCTTAATTAACGACATAATAATCAGGTGCACATTAATTAACATATTAATTAACATGCTTCGACTTCCACTAAGGGTGGTACGTGCGTTCGAGTGCATTAATTAACTATATCTTCAATAACTGTCTTAATTAACGGTATCTTAATCAACACCAAAGGTCGTGGGTTCGTAGCCTTAATTACCGCCAAAGGTAGTGGGTTTAACTCCCATGAAAGGTTGAGAGTTTGTAACCTCTTTGTACATCGAGTGCTCAGGCCGACAATGCCGGATTTTCCGGCTCATGGGCCATTTAATGCTATCGCATTACAAAGAATTTTTCACGACTTGGCATCGTACACATTCATACGTGATGTACTTTGACATTAGCAATAACACAAAAAAGCTGTATACTCCTCTCATCAGAAATCTTAAGGTGCATTGTCATTTGAGTCTCTGATGTACTTGTGATGCCAAAAAACATTAGACGATGCATTTCTTATGCATGTCTGATGTCACCTTAGGAATACATCACGTCCTCTACAGAAACTCATGGTTCATTTTCATAAGGGTGGTTTACGGAATGTCACTTCGCTCCCCTTTGGGAATGGTGCGGGAAACGTGTGAAGGGTGCAGAGAAGATCCTACCTTGGTGTAGCTTGTTTTAAATAAGCTGCAGCGTCTGCATAACATTAAAAACTTGGAGAGGCCAACATGAAGTCAGCTCCGGCTCGATCCAAAGTCTACTATGATAGGACCGCCTTTCAGAGGATGTGCCGTATCGGTGACAAGGTTATGTTACTTAGAACCTCAGGGCAGAGGAGGCTCGAAGTACAGTGGGAAGACCCGATGAAGTGATTGCAAAGCTCTCTGACACCAACTACACGGTGAAACCCCAGGGAAGCGTAAAAAGTTGCGCATTTGTTATTGTAACCTAATGAAACCTTACGTGCAAAGAGAGGTAGTGGTGAATGTGACCCTAAACCTTCCTGAACATATGACAGACATATGAAGCACAGACTAGCTTGTCTAAGTGAAAGGGGAAGCAGCGCTCAAGAACGCCTGTATAGAGGAGTGACAAGAGAGAAAAACTAAAGGAATCCCAGTTGTCTGACCTCGGCGAAATTATAGCAGAGTTTGATCAAGGTTTCGTCAGCAGACCGGGCACAACTGATTTCACTGAGCACGATATTGAGCTGACGTCCGAGGAGCCATTGCAATCAAAGTGTCATCGATACTCTCCTAGGCAGAGCGAAATCTTATACAAGGAAGTGAAGCGCATGCTAGAATTGGAAGTAATTAAGCCCTCCAAGAGCGAATATGCTTTACTTAGGATCTTGGTGTTAGCTACGGATAAAGACCCAAGGCCCGTAGTAGACAATCGGAAATTAAATGCTCTCACCGAGGATCAAGTGTATCTAATTCCAAATATTGGGGAGAGGGTGGAACAGGTGAGTCGAGCAGCCTATGTGACTACTGTGATATCCTGTTTCCATATCCTGTTTCGGTTTCGTAATGGATGGATGGATGTCATGAGCGTCGCCTTTGGAATGGGGCGGTGGGTTGCGCCACCAAGCTCTTGCTATTATACTGCGTAGTGTCCTACATAGGGCAAAAAGAAAAAAAAGAAAAAGAAAAGGAAAGAATAATACCATGGTGAATTCCTATAACCAAATTTTCTGATTGCGAACTTTGCTTTTGTACGTCTCCGTTTTTCTGTCGTTTCCCTACTTTTCTTCCTCCAATCGTCCAATTGCCTCTTACTAATCCCTATTGCGGACATGTTTACTTTTCCAGTGCTTTCGCTGAACCCAAGGGCTTCAAGGAGGCCAGTGGTGCCTAAAACGACCGCTGGGCAGATATCTTCACATTGTAATAAAACTTGCTCCATCGTTTCCCTAGCTTTACCGCATCAAGCACATGCTTCTTCCTCCTTCTTATATCTCGCTTTATAGGTGCATGTTCTAAGACCGAACAAGTGGATGCGACGCTTCATTCTCGGGCCGCCATCGCTGTTGTCCCTGGTTCCTGCTTGACTCGACAGAGCGACCGTTTCGTGGACCTGCAGTGGCGTTTTGGCTGAGTATCGGGTTCTTTAAGGTGTCTCAATAACCGTATTTTAGTCCCTGGTTGATTGGCATTCCTTGCGTCAGCCGTCTTGAGCTGATGTCGACCAGTTCTCCTGGCCAGGCACGATCCGCCTGGTCAGCATCCCTGCCACCTAATGAATTGCCCATAGATTTATTTTTTCGCAGTGGCGTTAGCACCATTCCTGTGGCGCTTGTGCCTACCAATGGAGGTTCCATCAGGATCACAAATACACAGGCTGTCCAGAAGGCACTCAAGGCCACGTCTAACCACTTCCAGACCATCACTGATGTGCGAGCGTTCGGACGGGGAGGTATAGTGTGTCGTTCACCCGACCAGACCTGTGTAGAAGACCTCTTGAAATGCACTTCATTCGCTTCCACCCCGGTGAGTGCTTTTATTCCGCCTCACCTTGCGTGCACCAAGGGTCTTGTACGGGGCGTAGACTCCCGATTAAGTCCTACTGAAACCCTGGATAAGCTATCCGCAGCAGGTGTCATTGCCATCTACCATTGCAATCGACTGGCCAATAACGAGAGGGTTCCGACAGAATCTGTTATTGCAACGTTTGTGGGCACATCCTGTCCATCTGAAATAAAGGTGTGGCCTCTTGTGTTCCGTGTAGAGCCGCTTGCGTCACGTCCAATCCAGTGTAAGAATTCTTGGAGATTCGGGCACAGCGCAGGGGGATGTAAGTCTAGCTTGCGTTGCCGCACCTGTGGGGATGGTCATTCTTCAAGTGAATGCTCTACTGAATCTCCAAAGTGCTGCCTCTGTGGGGGAGAACACCCAGCGGACTATTCGCACTGCTCAGCTCGCGCTCAAAAAATACAAATTCTTGAAATAATCGACCGCCGTCATTGCTCCCGAAGAGATGCAATTTCAGTTATCAAAGACAGGGCCTTCGGATACTCTGGTGTTACAGCGCGCAACACTCCAAGCATGGATCTTAACCTCTCAGAAGCAATTGACTCTGCTGTGGAAAAAGCAATGGCTAAAGCGATGGATAAATTGATATCCAGTCTCTCTGATTGCTTAGCGCAAATAATTTCCAGTCACATGATGCAAATAATGCAGCCCACTAGGACACCAATGCAGTGCCCAGAATCTAACGCCACACCTCGAACGCCTAGCTACGACGTAGAGACGCCTTCCACAGTTGCAGAATATTCCACAGACACTACTTTGCTAGTCCAAACACGCGAGGATGAGCCCTCTTATTCAGACACTGCTATTGTCACAGACATGGAACTTGACACTCGAGCTCCCAAACGTATGGGGTCCCCAATTTCAAAAACTATGAAACCAAAATCAAAAAAGAGTCAACCAACTCCTGTGCTTACAGAAAGTATTCTAAAGGCGGCAGCTGCCGCTGCTGTGCGTTCAGCACCATTGGACAGTTGAAAGTGCTGCAGTGGAACTGCCGTTCTATATTTTCAGCTTCAACAGATTTATCTTGCCTATCTATTCAATTAAATCCAGATATCTTACTTCTTCAAGAAACGGGGCTTTCGCCAGAGAAAAATTTTCATTTAAAAGGTTTTCGGTCCTTCCGATTATATAGAGACTCGCGAGGTGGAGGATTAATGATACTTCTTTCCAGTAAAATTTGTCACAAGGCAAAAATTTCTTTTCAAATCATGGACTGCGACTGTGAAATTTTGGCCATAGATTTATGTCTCCCAGGATACCATCCATTTTCAATGATAAATGCTTATTTCCCCAGCGGTGTGCAAAGTACGCGTCAACTTGATAGGGCTGTGGCTGCATGTAGAAAAGAAATTTTGTTTGTAGGGGATTTCAATTCGCATCACGTGTCGTGGGGACACAAAACAGATTTGTGTGGTAAGCGACTTTGGGAGTGGACTATTGATAGTCACCTTTCATGTCAGAACACAGGACAAGTAACGTTTGTTAGAGGACCCTTCCGTTCAGTGTTAGATTTGACATTTTGTAGCACTGGCATCAAGGTTTTGTCGTGGGTAGCGGTTAAATCAACAACCAACAGTGATCATCTTCCTGTGTCATTTGAAATCAATTGTCAAATAACATCTTTAGATTACCAGGCATGCACATTTATGGACCATACGAAATTTAAGCCTTTCTTGCGTTCTGCCGTATCGAAACTTGCCAATGCCAATGATAAGGAAATCGCTTCTACCATTTGCTCAATTCTAGAGGATTCCCGGAAGCAAGCTGAATTTGTCATCCCTTCGGCTAAAGGCACCGCTTGTCGTTGGTGGAATAATGAGTGTACGCGGGACTACAGAAAAAGAAAGGCCGCTTGGAAAATGCTTCTACATAATCAGTGCCCGACCAATTGGAAAAATTATCAGTTTCATGCTGGTGTATTTAAGCGTACTATTATTCGAGCCAAAGAGGAATACGATATTAGACATTACGATTATCTATCTAATTCAAAAAATAAGCGTGCTTTATTTTCATTCCTTCGTGCTAGGAAGGTGCTACCAACACCCTTAACATTAGATTCAATTGTTTTGGCCCCGCAGGAACTGAGCGCCTCTCTAGAAGGGATTGCCGAAGGCTTAGAAAATCGATTTACGGCCGGGCTTCCGGCTATTCATTCTACATTAGGTCCTTGGGATGACTTTACTCCAATTTCCTTAGCTGAACTAAATGAGACTGCAATATGTTTACCGAATTCAGCCCCTGGCCCTGATGGCGTCACAAATCCAATGTTAAAAATATTTTTACATGAATCGCCTAACGTTCTTTTAGACGTGGTGAATTATTCAATTAAATATGCATGAATTCCGTTGCACTGGAAGCTTGCCAAGGTAATATTGATGCTTAAGAAACAAGAAGGAAGGTATGTATTGGAGAACATTAGGTCCATTGCGCTTACATCAAACGTACTAAAATTCGTTGAGAGGCTTCTTCACCGTCGCATCATGAAATTTATTAATGATAATTCCATTCTTAGTCCCTGTCAGATTGGTTTCAGGGCCGGCTGCTCCATCTGGCATGCCCACGTCGACTTAGAAAGCCGAATACAACTCGCTCGACGTCATAAGCAATACGCTGCCTTAGTGACGCTCGATATCGCTAAAGCATACGATACTGTGGAGCACACTATATTGATCAATCGGTTAACTTCCTGTGGTGTTCCTGGGTATATAGTAGCGTGGATTCGGTCATTCTTAGGTGAAAGAGAATTCTATTGCTACGAAAGCGGCGTTTCTTCTTCTAGACACAAACAAGCGAGAGGCGTACCGCAAGGCTCAGTTCTTTCCCCGGTATTTTTTAATATTCTCATGAGCACACTACCTTGTCATCAAGAAATAACTACTTATGTTTATGCAGACGATATTGCGTTTTTTGCATCTGCAAACGACATCCACACGCTATACCAACGACTGCAAACTTACCTTTATGATCTGGAGAGGTGGTTAGATGCTAGTGACTTCACTCTCAATGCCAGCAAATGTGCTGTTCTCGTATTTCCGATACGTGACATAGTGCACATTTCATTGTCTTACCACCTTCAAGACATACCACAGGTGGAATCTGTTAAATACTTCGGAATTATTTATAACGCTTCTCTCAACTGGCGCTCACACATAGATCATTTGACTGGGAAAGGTACCCGTGCAATTGGCATATTGCGTAGGCTGAGCAGTCGTCGAATAGGATTGAGAAGAGATACACTCCTAATGATATATCGTATGTACGTTCGCCCTGTATTAGAATTTGGTTGTGTGCTCTTCTCTGGAGCTCCAGCCTACATGTCCCGTCCTCTAATCCTCTTAGAAAGAGAAGCATTACGTCTGTGTTTAGGTCTTCCTAAATTTGTTGCAAATTCTATTCTTTATCTAGAATCCCGTGTTCCGCCACTTTCGTGCAGGTTCCGGCTTTTGACGGTGCAGACGTTCTTAAGGATTTACGAATCACCACTGCGTCATTCCCAAATAATCTTTATTTCACAACCTGCGTTGTTTTTCGGTGTCATCTGGCCGCGACTACATAACCCGCAAATTATATTCGTGCAAAAATTACTTGACTCTTTGGGCGTGCGCATATGCGATGTTCTTCCTATTACCGACAGAGCTGTTGCCACGGATATTCAATTTGATGACATCTTTCCTAATAATGCAAAATTACTTCCACACCGTATTCTAGACGGTATATTACAAGATCACCTGAGAAACCTTCAAACAAACGTTGTAATTGCTACAGATGCTTCACAATGTGAAGAAAAGTCAGGTGTAGGAATATTTTCCCCGATTCTCGATTGGACATTTTCTCTTCGGCTGCCAGATTTCATACCGATTTTTTTAGCCGAATTCATGGCCGTGGTGCTGGCATTACGCAAATTAGGACCATCAATTACGTCAGCCGTGATAGTTACTGATTCTTTATCATTGTGCTCATCCCTTACTGCTTCTAGTGATTCTCGCGTGATGAGGACATTTCAATCATTGGTACCTGGTTACTTGAGAAGCGTGCGTTTGATTTGGGTGCCCGGCCATAAAGGACTAATCATTAATGAAATTGCAGACTCTCTAGCCAAGGCATCGATAAGTGGCCCGATTCTTCCTTGCTGCCCTTTGACTGCTTATGTAACTGCAGCTAGATTTCGCAGGAGTATCATTATACAGTCAATATCAGGCTCCGAAATTACTAACTCTGTGGATTACGGACATCTCCTGCACCCTTGGAACAGAGATTTTTGCCGAACACGGAAAATTGAAGTGTCCATCACGAAGCTGCGCTGCCGTATACCTGCATTGAACTTCTACCTCCACAGGTCTGGTCTGGTCCCCTCACCATTATGCTCAATCTGTGGCGAAGCGGAGACAATCGATCATTTCTTGTTGTCTTGCAGACGTTTTTCTATTATAAGAAAACGACTACTCGAAATCCCGCTTCGCTCTATTGGTCTGACTTTATCAGTGCCTGTGATCCTATCTTTCGGAGCCTCCATTGTTGGGTTCAGCAACAGAAATGTTTGCTTGGCGATCCAAAATTACCTCAATGAAACTAATCGATTTCCATGTTAGATTGATCGTTCTCCCTCTCAACCATAGCTTTCTTTTATTTCTTATCTTTTATTAATTATTATTGTTATTATTATTATCTTATACCCGGTTTTCATCTGATTATTTCCTTTTTTCTCCAAACACAAAACGTTTACTTTTAAACTCACACGCCCAAATTGTTAACTCCCTTGTTATCATTATTATTTTAGGCACCTAATTAAACCGCCCGATTCTTGGCCAATCCCCCACTGTGGGTATGTGCCACGGCCACTCAGGACAACAACAACAACAACAACAACTTCTAAGGCGTCCTGATCTGCTTCGAAAAGTAATGAGCTTCCCTTTGAGTTATCATAAATTGTTTCTTTGCTGATTTCCTTTCTTCCTCTTGAGTAGTTACTCATGGCAAGTTTCTTTTCCATTGCCGCCACCTATGATATTATTTCAGTCTCTCTGACTTTCTGCTTGACGTTCTTTGTTGATGTGTTGCTCACCCTACATCGGTGGTTATGACCGCTAGCGCCACTCCACGCCCAACGCGGTAAGTGTAGCCTGCCGCGTTCCCTTTCCCCTCATTGGAATAAACTCATTCATTATCTGGCCCTAAATACTGAGATCCATTAAAGATTTACCGGAGGACAGGTCGCAATACTTTCAGACTTGAAAATGAAAAAAGTTGTGATGCGTCCCAACTTGTGAAATGCCCTGCACAACAGGATTCTCTTGAAAACTCAACTGAAAGGAGTCATTCCAGTGGCTACCCAACCCTTCATGATGATTTCCCACCTTTTCTTGCAGTTCCTACTGGTATATAGGTCCATCCTTGCATTCTTGCTGTGTAAACGCGCAGTACGCGCATATTAAAATCCATGACGGCCACAGAGCTGTCTCGACTCGGGCTCAGAGCGAATGAGCTTCCCATCCGTGTTGTAGAAGCGGGTACATGGATGTTAGCATTGTCTCTTTGTTTCTTGTCTTGAGTGAATATTTATTACCATGTATGGCGTGTATTTGCCAGTATGCATCCATTTGTTGTCTCGCCAAGACAGGTACTGTTGCGAATTCCTGTGCAATGTGATATGCCTTATAGGTTGTGTTAATTTCAATGTCCTTACATTGTGTGCTTTGTTTCTGTAAAAATGGAGAAACCAAAGATGTCTGCTTAGAAGGAAAAATGTCTGTGACAGGTACACGTACCTGAATTTTCTGCCACATAAAGGTGTCATTCACGAAACAATTGTGTTACGATGCTTACATATGATGTATTCACAACTAATTTCAAGTTAAATAACCCAGGGCATGTAATGCCTCACATTTCCACTGCATTTATTTTCCGCTCGGCCAACGCCAACTGTGTATCGCCAACGGCAAGATGTGTAAATGATACATGTCCTTAAGTTATATGCTATTTGCAAACATTATTCAGTGTAGTATATCAGTGATATCAGTGTATAGCTGCTTAAATTCTGTGTTCTTCTGTAACACATCTGCGCGTCTTTCATAGCTCTTGCTTTTCTTGAGCGAGGAGAGCGAGTGGAGCATTTTCTTTTAAGGGAAAGGCGATGTGATACCCTGTTTTGATATCTTGTTCCGGTTTCGTAATGGCTATGATCGCCAGCGCCACTCCGCGCCCAACGCTATAAGTGTACCCTGCCGCGTTTCCTTTCCCCTGATTGGAATAAACTTATTCTTTGACTGGTCCCCAACTAGAGCAGTCCGGCTCTTGTCTTGAGGCGGTTCGCGCCCCGGCCTTTAGGCCTCACGCCGCAGGTCGCGCGTACGGCCGCCCCATCGAAGCCATACTACAAATACAATAGACATTACGCGAAGGTTCTGAAAAGTACCGCTCACGGAGCGAGCCAGCAAATATGCGTCATTCGTCGCACCAACAGGCAGCTATCAACCGACAATGATGAGCTTCGTACTCAAGAATGCTCCCTCTTGTTTTTCACGCTTCCTGGATAGTACTCTAAAGCGTTGTGAAGTATTTGCTGTGCCCTACTTAGATGACATCGTATCCTTTTCTGATTCATGGGCAAACCGTTTTGTGCGTCTTAGAGCGGTGCTCAGCCGTTTGCGTCAAATTGGGCTCACCGTAAAGGTCGAGTCGTGTTGTCAAGGTTTTAGGAAACCTAGTAAGGCTAAATGATCCGGGGTAGCAGACTATCCAGAACCGAAAACAAAGACGGACATTCGGACATTTTGGGGCTCACTGGGTAATATAACCCTTACATCAGGAATTAACCAACCTTGGCCAGCCGCCTGACTGATGATCTTCATGGGACAGGACCGACAAACGTAGTCTGTGATGAAAAAGAAGGAAGCTGCCCTGAAGGCTGTATTGCTTAGCCGTCCGGTAATGCGAGCTCCCGATTCTGACCGAGAATTCTCGGTCCAGTGTGATGGGAGTGATCTAGGACTAGAGGCCGTGCTTTGCTAGAGGGATGACGACAGGAACAAACATACCGTGCTCTATGTGAGCCGAAAACTGAGCTCTCGTGAGATGACATACTGCGTGTCGGAAAAACATACTGACATACTGCCATAGATGACATACTGCCGAGATGCTATACTGCGCGTCGTACTGCGCTCGTACTGTGTGGGTCATTCAGAAATTGCGATGCTATCTCGGGGGCGCCAAATTCACCATAGAGAAGAACCATTATCCGCTGGCCTGGCTGCAAACCGCGACATCAAAGAACCGTCCCCTCCTGAGGCCAGAGCCTCATTCTACAGCAATATCATTTTGACATAAAATACAAGAAAGGCAAATTGAATGGAAACGTGGATGCCCTTAGTCGCCCTCACTCTTTGTCATTACTCACCGGGTTGCTCTTCACAATTACTCACAGTTGCTAATTGAGTTTTGTTTGTTTGTGCGGTCGTGGTGTAGATAGGTGTAACGTAGTCCGTCTGGTTTATCAGCATAAGCGAGTTCAGAGAGTGTTGAGTGTGTGCATTTCGTAAACAGCTACTAAAGAAAGACTTATCGCCATCCCTCTTTTGATCTGGCTTGTTTAGACGGGTCCGAGTGCTTGCTTGCGCAGGTAGTTGGTAAGCGGCTCCAAAGCCGCGTAAACGTCAAAAGAGGCGAGTTCGCATAAGACACCGGGGAGCCACAAGTAGAAAAGCTTGGCAAGAGTTGTCTCTACTGCAGATAGATATCTGAGTGGGATGGTAAACTACAGGGGTGTGCGAATGTTAGAAAATTTCGAACGACGAGTCAAATATTGTCCGCTTCGGTTTGGTCCTCGAATCGAATAGTCCCTATTCGCAAATAGTGATATACTTCAATAGTTCTCGACTTCTTTAAATCATTAGCTGCGCACCGTATTTCATTCAGGCGCCCTTATAGTACACATAAAACACGATAATTTACGTTGTAGGAAGCGCTATACTTTGTGCTTCAGCGATTACTTTCAAAAGCTTTTCTTTTTTTTTTAGATTGCCTGTTGCAGATAGCACAATTCAAGTCCATGAGCTGGTCTAATCGAAGAGGCGGACAATACTTGCAAAGAAAATTGAAATGCATGATCGATTAATTAAGGAAATGTCACTAATTACATATTTAACTAATGAGACTGTGGAACATATTGCAATTTACAAGTTCTAGCCAGGGAGTTCGCAAGGCGGATACATTTGGAACGAATTCTCAGGGTTACACCCGTTTCCAGATATTGATTCCCGAACTTTGCGGAGAAATGCATTGGCGTTTCAGTTACTTTTGGGCTTCAATGCATGAAACGACGTTTTGTTACAGGAAGTGACAACCAAATTTCATGGTAGTCTTTTTTTGTGTGTGTGTACAATGGAAAGCTTACCGGTCAGAGCGTGTAATCATAATGTGCTAACGCGGAAAACGCCGTGGAACATATTTTATCAAAATTTTTCGACCTGCAGTGAGGATGTAGGGGTATAGCGGAAACATACTGGAAACGGTGGTAGCTGACCGCGATAGCGATTACACGGCGGCATTGTGGGAGGTAGACGACAAGCGTGGTCGTGCTGTAACAACGTATAATTTTGTTTATGAAGTGCATGTTCCTGCGATTCATGTTTTCCTAATAGTTAAAGAATGTCTGCGATAATAGCTACGTGTTTTCGTAGTTTCCTGTCCAAGTGCTTTGGTATTTAACCAGCCAAAACGAAAACAACCGGACTGAAAACGAAACGGCGCCTTTACACGTGATACGCAGTTCAGCGTGTTGCCGTAGCCACACATGCCTTTTTGGTTCCTGAAGCGAAGAATAATGCGCGAGTGTTTAATAATATATAAACTGCAGTTTTATGCAACAATTATGTACCTAATAACAGTTGACTTACGTACAGAAATATCATAGAATACATCCGAAGTACCGGGTCACCACCCCCACCAGGTCTCACCACTTACTGGTTTTTGATACTTTCTTTGCCAATTTAAAATTATAATTCTTACTTGGCTCGCGAAGAGCGTGCTGGATTCTATCACTATAAATCATGGTCATTGCATTTCAATAAACGTCTCACAACACATTCGGGCCAGTTGTCAGTCCTTTTAGAATGCAAGTGTAACGAAAGTGTATTTTTTACCGCAAGTTTGACGGCGTATATCCCGCAAATGGCGTCATCCACAAAATTATCTTCAAGTGAATATGTCTCGCTGTTTCACCTGCTAATACCATAAGATAATTAGTTAATCACTTAATGATTTTTGTTAATTATTCGACTATTCATATCAATTATTTTATGGAAGTAGTCCGCCTCTCAATGCTCATGGACTTAAATTGTGCTGTCTACCACAGGCAATATTTAAAAAAACTGTTCGCTGAAACACCCTCTATGGAAGAAGAAGAAGCGCCGAGCAGTGCAGACGTGGAAGCATCGGCTCCGTTTCTTTTTCCATGCTCCGCTCGCCAATTTTGAGAGTACAACGAAAAGAAGCATACCACTGGATCCACGAAGCGACGGCGAATCGACTGACACCAAGATTCGAGGTGGGGCTCCTATTTTCACAATTTTACAGAACCTTTTCTGCTCCTAGACGCCGACTTGAGCTTAGCGGAGCTAAGCTTAGAGAGGAGTAGGGCCCTTGTTGGGCCTAGTAAGCCCACCTGCCCGCAGGTATGGCGGATACAAGCATGGAAGATGAAGATTTTTCTGGAAATGAAAGAAACAATGCTCAGGAAGACTTCGGCTGGCAAGTCGTGGCTGGCCGAAGATCACGAGCTAGCACAAAGGCTGTGGATGAGGAGAGCACATTGCCACGCAGTCAGCGAGATCATGGCGCCAAGAAAACCGCCGTCGGTGGAATGATTAAGAATCGGGTTATCAGAGCTTCGAGAATGCCTCAACTGCCTGAGGAGCACAGCAAGATCATTATACGGCCTCGAGGAGGGCTCAATTTGAACAAGGTGAGCACCACCATGATTGGTTCTGCAGTCATTGAGGCGTCCGGCCTAACGGAAGACGAGGCCCGTGAAGATGTTGTCTGCCCAAACTTCACTCAAAATATCATCGTAGTCTACACACCTAAGCCCGAACATGCTGCGAAGTACGTCAGAATCAAGTCTTTCAAGATCATGGCAGCGGAATACGAGGTAAATGCATACGAAGCGGCACCACATGCCACATGCAAAGGCGTCATCCGAAGAGCGGACATCAGAGACTCCCAAGCTATGGTAACAAGAAATATCGTGCATGACTTGAACCCGCTTGCGCTGGCTGCTAAGCGCATCAAGACGTCGGAATCGGTCATAGTACTTTTCGATGGACTCAAAGTGCCCAATTTTGTCAGGTATGGATCCACACTAGTGAGATGCTACCTTTACAGGAAGCAATTCGACGTCTGCTTCACCTGCGGAAGGGTCGGGCACCGCTCTGATGTGTGTCCAACACCTGACTTTGTTCAGTGCAGAGGTTGGGGGAACCCGCAACCCAGGAGATGAACATGTGTGTGTACCTAGGTGTAAATTTTGTGACGGCGATCACCCTACGGGCGACAAATTTTGTAAGAAAAGATTTCTAGTCCCTTACGTCGTACGACTCCGTCGAAGAGAGCGCAACAGGACTCGGTCGTCAACAAGAGCGCAGTCGGAGGCGCATCAGCTGGCGCCCAACCATCGCCCCGAGGACAGGGAGCACTCGCGCTCCAGGAGTCGCACCAGATCCAGGCATCGTTCGCTATCCAGGGAGAGAAGGCGCTCCAAGTCAAGGGACGCGCAGGTGCACTTCGTGCAAAGAGACTCAATCCCTGGTGCGAAGACGACGCCAGGAACCACCTGGGCTGACAAAGTCAAAGGTATGGCGAGGGTTGCTGGGGGCGCCTCGGCGGCTGTGGGTGATGACAATGATGCCAGAATAGAGCAATTAATTAAAGAAGTAGCCTCTTTAAGAAAAGCTAATGAAGAATTGACCAGGCAGGTAGTAGAGCTTCGTAAAAAAGAGCAGTCAAGCCCTGCTAGTGTAGAGATAGATAGACCTGTGAGCAAAAGCAACGATCCAGGGGAATCCAGCTCCCCTGCCCCTAAAAAGAGAGCGGTGAGTTCCGAGAATGATTCAGTCTTCTCAGCCCTCAGTGAAATAAAAGAGGCAATTAAAGCGTTAAGAGAGACAGTGGAAACGACCAACTTTAAAGTGGACAAATTGTGGAAATGGAGGCTAACGGCAGAGAAAAGACATAGGAAAATGGAGGCGCGAGGGGATGACGACGATGAGTATCTGCCATCGGAGGCGGATAGTATAAAGTCCATTCCTGGATTGTCAGGGGCCATCACAAAGAGGAAAATAGCAGGTAATAGAAAGGCATCCTCACCTAATAACAATGGAAAGTAATCATGGATTTAACGTGTGGCAATGGAATTGTCGTGGGTTCCAATACAAAAAAGCAGCACTGCAACAGGTGATCAGGTCATCTGAGGCCAGGCCAAAGGTAATTATGCTGCAGGAAACCTTAGCGGACGAAATTATGCTCATTGGGTACAAAGTTATATGTAGAGACAAAAGAATGAGGAGGGGGTTGGCGACCCTCATTGACAAAAAGTTGCCGTTCATTGAGCATGAGATTCACCTTAGACATTCCAGATTTGAATTTATTCTAGTCGAGATTATACTTAAAAGAAACAGAGGTAAGACGCAAAGCATTTTCTGCTTGAATATTTACAGCAGTCCTAACGACATGAGACAAACGTTTAGAGCACTCTTCAACAAGGTGCTTTCGGTTGCCAAAAACTCCCCTCTCATTATTGGAGGGGACTTTAATGCTCCCTATCATACATGGGGATACGCTTGGAACACAAAGAAGGGAGAGGAGCTATGGAGTCTTGCCATGGATCTGGGATTATGCTTGATTACTGATCCTGCGTATCCCACCCGTTGTGGCACTTCCACAAGCAGGGACTCCACGCCAGATCTTACTTTTGTGAACAATTCAAGAGGAGCCAATTGGGAAAATTCAAACTTGGATCTCGGAAGCGATCATTACATTATACACATAACCATACGCATACCGAGACAGGAAACAAGAATCTTCAAATTCACTGATTGGGATCACTTCAGAAAAATTAGGGCGAACAGAGGGACAGTGGGGCTTCCACATGCCGAGCAGGAGCCCCTTCAGACATGGGTCATCCAGCTAAGAGAGGACGTCAAGGAGGCCACTAAAGAAATCAGGACAGAGGAAAATATTGAAGCTATGGACAGCACGCTGGCGCATCTGATTGAGGCCAAACAGGCTATATTACAGAGATGGAAAACGCAGAGACTTAACAGAAGGCTAAGAAAAAAAATTGCGCAATTAAACAGAGAAATTGATGATCATTCGAAGACCCTCGTGAAGCAACAGTGGGATGAGATCTGTAATTCGGCTGATGGTAGACTCAAACATGGAGGTAGCTGGAACCTCCTCAAGCACTTGCTCAACGAGAATGAAACAAGGACAAGCAAGAGAACAGCTATAGCTAAGTTGGTTCATCAGGAAAGCCAAGATAAAACAGAGAGGGATATCATGGATAGTCTCGCAGCCAAATATCTCCCACTTAAACAACCAAACGAAGGAGAGGAGAGCCCCGAGTATACGGGAGGCATATGTGAAGAACTTGACCGGGACTTCACTGAGAGTGAAGTGAGGGCCGCTCTTCACAGCCTTAATGGTAGATCGGCGGTGTCAGGATTGGGGGCTCAATCCCTTCGTCCGTGGTCCTTTGCCAAGATTGGAGTACGGCATGAATTCGAAGGTAGCTGGCCCATGCCGTCGTCCAACTTATTTACGCTGAGATCGTTGATGAAGTCAAGAACTGCTTCTCATCGAGAACGGGGAAAAGGGTTTAATTACAGAAATTAACTCAGTCTAACATGACTGCTTGAGAAAAAGAGTATTAGTCCAACAGGACTGCATGAGAGAAGTGACTCAGTCTAACATGACTGCTCAAGAGAAGTCCGTCCAACATTCGCACAACCACAGTTTTTATACACTCGATCCGCCGGTCCTACGACGCGGCGGCTGTTCGTTTACACATCACCAACTCGCAGCTGCTCTGAAGACCAGTTTACAGACACAAAGGCACACACATTCCGTACACGGAGGCAACCGCACGGGGTGCCGTTCCGGGAAACTGTCGTTGTCGATCGCGCGTCGCTCATTGTTCCGAGCCACTCCGAACCGTGAGAAGCACAAAAATAAGTCTTCCCGCGGTAGCTTCTCCAGGCGTGTCAAATCAGCCCCGCGTTGAGGAACTCTGGAATCATTGTCCACACACCGAATTCGTCCCGTCACAATGTCGAAGGGGCTGGAGGAAGGCGGCGGATTCCAGCGCAAAGGTCGCTTCTTTGAACGCCTCGCAGCTGCAGCGACGGAGACGGGGAGGTGCGCGTCTTGCACCCCTTGTCGTAATCGGGTGGCAAGGTGGCAATCTTGTTGCGCAACTCGCCGTTCTTGACAGCGCCTCCATGGCCCGAAAAGTCTCGACTGTCTAGCGCTGAGAACCGCTAGGCAGGAAGAGAACGGCTGCTGGTCAGGGGGGGGGGGGATTGATGTCTTGGCTCGCAGCGACCACCTGTGCATTGATGTCACCGCCCCAAAACATCCAACAAGGACAGGCAACTGCAAAATGAACCCCACAACACGGCTCTGCGCCGAGATGACGTGCATTGGCTCTCACTTTAAACTCGCTAGGCTTCAAAAAAACAACAACAACATAAGTGCAGAAGCAAACAAAAAATGCTGCATTTCGCTATGCCTATTTCTGAAGCAAATTACTGCTGACACATTCAGCAATCAAGGAGGGAATCCTGCCAAAAGAGAGGGGATCTTCTTCACTTAATAAAATTAACACTAGTAACCCTAAAATTTAGGCGGGACCCCCAAACGCAGAATTCAAATTAGCCTGCTCAAACCATCCGCATTGCTATGCAACTTTCCCTTCTTATATCTAACGGAGAAGTTGTACTCTTGGAGAGTGAGGCTCCATCGGAGCAAGCGGCCGTTTTTGTGTGACATTTGATTGAGCCACGTCAGAGGACAGTGGTCGGTCTCGAAGATGAACTTCGCTCCGTACAAGTAACACGACAACTTCTGGGCGGCCCAAATCAAACAAGCGCATTCCTTCTCTGAAGCGCTGTAGGCTTCCTCTCTTACATTTAGTTTACGGCTGGCGTAGAGGATAGGATGCTCCTCGTTATCGTCGCCGACCTGACTAAGTACCACGCCCATACCTCTGTCGCTTGCGTCGCATTGAACTATGAATTCCTTTGTGTAGTCTGGCGCGCGAAGCACAGGGCGAGAAACCAATAGCGTTTTCAAACTTTGGAAAGCGTTCTCTTTGTCCTTATCCCAGAGTACGTTACTCGGTGCTCCCTTTCGGAGGGCGTCTGTTAATGGACTTGCCAATTGCGAGTAATTCGGAATGTACCGTTGATAGTACCCCACAAGTCCCAAAAATGAACGAACGTCCGTTTTCGTGCGCGGCTGAGAAAAATCTCCAATCGTAGCTATTTTCAGCTCAGCCGGCCGTCTCATGCCCTGACCAACAACATGGCCCAGATAAGTAACCTGCGAACAACCAAACCTACACTTTTCCGCTTTCATCGTTAAGCCGGCTTCCCTCAACCGTGAGAACACCTGTTTGAGGTGCGATACGTGTTGTTCCCAGCTGTCCGAAAAAATGGCCACATCATCAAGATAAGGTAAGGCGAACTCCTGCAAGTCCTTTAGGACAATATCCATTAACTTAGAGAAGCTAAACGGCGCGTTCTTCAGCCCGAAGCTGAGTGCGAGAGGGCGAAAAGTGCCTACAGGCGAGATGAATGCGGCATAGCGGCTGGCACTTTCTGAAAGGGGAACTTGCCAGTACCCCCGCACGAGATCTATAGTTGAAATGTGTTTAGCAGCGCTAACTCTTTCAATTCGTTCCTCAATGTTGGGTATCGGGTACAGCTGATCCCTAGTGATCGCATTTAACTTCCTGTAGTCAACACACGGACGAGGGCCCTTGTTAGGGGTTTCTACGAGTATTAGCGGTGACGTGTAGTCACTCTCAGCGGGCTCAATAACTCCCAACTCTAGCATGCGCTGTATCTCTGCCTCCATAATCTCTCTCTGTCTTGGAGACACCCTGTAAGGTTTTGATCTTACTGGTTCGGTAGAGGTCAGCTCAATTTCATGCGTTATCAGTTCGGTTCTACCCGGCCGATCGCTGAATCTGTCGAGATATTCCCCTAACACCCCTTTTAGCTCATCTAGCTGCTCGGGTCTTAGAGCATGCGAGCTTACCGAGTGTTCTACTACTTCTTCTAGGCCGATTTCAGAGTTGGAGGTTGCCCTATCCTCCTTAAACTTGGTACCGATGCCATCCGGCTCTTTGACAGTATAGTTAACGACTCCGCTCCGCTCTACATACGGCTTCATCAAATTACAGTGATATATCCTCACTTCCTTCCTGCGACCGGGCATTCTCAAAGCATAGTTAGTTTCTGAAAGTTTGTGCAGCACTTTAACGGGCCCGTCCCAGTGAACTTCAAGCTTGTTCTTTCTTGAAGGTTTGAGGATCATTACCTGGTCTCCGGCGTTAAACGTACGAAGCCTCGCATTCCTGTCGTAATAGAATTTGGCGTTCTTTTGAGCTAGTGCCATGTTCTTTCCGACTAGTTCTTGGGTTGCGCTTAGCCGTTCCAGTAAATTTAGCACGTATTCAACCACGGTTGGACTCTCCCCTCTTTCCTCCCACATCTCTCTTAACATTCTCAGTGGAGACCGGAGTGTCCTCCCATACACTAGTTCTGCTGGTGAGAACCCTGTCGCTTCATGTGGAACCGTTCGCAAAGCAAACAAAGTTGCCGGCAGACAGTTCTCCCAGTCCTCCTTGTGCTCGTAACAGAGCGCACGCAAAACTCGCTTAAGCACCGAATGCCACCTCTCTACACTGTTTGACTGAGGGTGACAGACAGAACTGTGTATTAACTTTACCCCGCACTTTTGCAAGAATGTGGAAGTCAGTGCGCTCGTGAATACTGACCCTTGATCTGCCTGAATTTCGGCTGGAAACCCAACTCGTGCAAACACTGTCAAAAGCGCGTCTACTACTTCAGTGGAGCTGAGCTCTTTCAAAGGGATTGCTTCTGGAAACTTGGTAGCCGGACACAGCATGGTAAACAAGTACCTGTAGCCTGATTTTGTTTTTGGAAGAGGCCCTACCGTGTCTATTACAAGCCGTCTGAAAGGCTCTGTTATTAAGGGCACTACCTTCAGTGGAGCTTTCCAAGTCTCTCCTGGTTTACCAGAACGCTGGCAGGCGTCGCATGATCTTACAAAGTTTTCTACATCTTTGAAACAGCCAGGCCAGTAGTATTCCATAAGCAATATTTCCTTTGATTTGTTTATGCCTAGGTGGCCGGACCACCCATTTCCATGACAAAGACTCAAAAGGTCCTCCCTATACTTCGTAGGTATGACTAACTGATCTAAAATCTTACCCTTTCGATCCCCTTAATGCCGATACAACAATCCTCCTCTCTCATGTATCGTTACGTTGCGCCTAGCAATGCCTTCTTTAGCTGTGTCACGTAATTTAGCTAAGCTCTCATCATTCTTTTGCTCAGCTGCCAGTGACTCTCTATCCACGCGTAAGAGTTGATCAAAGTTCTTTGAGGCCGGTGATAACAACGACCCTGTCTCGCTTGTGAGCGCGTCTGCTTGCTCTTCCTGCAGGCTAGAACTCTGACACTCTAGTGCTACGCTCTCATTGAGCTGGTCAACTGGCAGGCTCTCCTCAACTGTTCTTTTGTCCCTCGGGCCTAGCTCGGATTCGGGTATTGAAGCTATCCCCTTTTCTGCTTCAGCTGGAGGAGCTTGAGCATTTTCAGCCGAAAGCGCCGCGATCTTACGAGCTTGGCCTCGGGTCAATGCCTGTACTATGCCCTCTCCCAGTTTGAGCCCTCTGTCACGCAGTAACTGATTCGAACGATTCGAAAAGATGTAGGGATACTGCAGTGACAAAAATTTGGAAACTGCAGCCTCAGTCTCTAGCTCCCCGAATGGTCCACTGATTTTGACTTTGGCCATGGGCAGACACACGCTGTGTTCTTCTACAACCTGTTTTATCCATGCTACTTCTCCGGTGAAGTCATCTACCATCACGTAGGACGGATGGACAATGTCCAGCGTGGCGGCACTGTCTCTTAGCACTCGGCATGGTTTTCCATTAACTTGCAGGTCGTGGAGATATGGACTTAAAAGTTCCATATTCTCATCCTTTTCCTCCACGTAGGAAAAAACTACGCTAGGCTTCTCGCAGTTTACAGCTATATGTCCCAGTTTGTGGCATTTGTAACAGCAAATTGGTCTAACAGATTCGAATTTTCTTTTCTGTTCTTTTTGTGTGGTTTCTCCGTTAAGTTTCTCCTCGCTCTTTTCTGCGGGCTTTTCCGCCATGTCTACAGGCTCTGATCGTCTCGTTTGCGCACCCTTTTTGAACGGAAATGGTTTCCGCGGTCCATTTCGACCGTCCCAGTTTCCCTCCTCGGCGTTCAACTTTCTACGGGTTGCGTACTCTTCGGCTAATTCAGCCGCCCTTTCCACAGTGTTTACATTACCTCTGTCTTGCACCCACAGTTTCACAGCTTGGGGGATGGTTTTGTAAAACTGCTCTAGACACATGCATTCAATGATCATGTCTCTGCTGTCGTACGCTTCCGCGCTTTTAAGCCACTCGACTAGGTTGGCCTTTAAGCTATATGCAAACTCCGGATAGCCCTCGCTATCTTTCTTGCCTGTGCTCCTAAACCTTTGCCGAAAAGCTTCGGCTGAAAGGCGGTATTTCTTCAGGAGACTAGCCTTAACTTTCGCATAATCATATGCATCCTGCACACTTAGTCTGGCGATTACTTCCGCCGCCTCACACGGCAACATAGACAGCAACCGCTGTGGCCATGTACTCGGGCCGAAGTTCATCTTCTCGCAAGTCCTTTCAAAATTGCTTAGGAACAAGCCTATGTCGTTCCCGACCTCAAATGGCTTTAATAGCCTGTCCATGCGGTACGATTCTGCCTCACTTGATCGACCCAGAGCGCCTTCACTTCCTTGAGGCAACTCCAAACGTTTGCTTTCAAGTTCAAGTTGCATTTTCCTTAACTGAAACTCGCGATCTTTATCGCGTTCCTCTCTCTCTCTATCCCGTTCCTCTCTCTCTCGTTTTTCTCTGTCCCTTTCTTCTCTTTCTCGGTCACGTGCTTCTCTTTCTCTTTCCCGTTTCTCTCTCTTTTTGAGAAGTTCCAATCCCATTTCAATATCTTGCTCACTGGCCTGATTGGAAATTAGCTCCAATAATTCCGATTTGAGCATTTCCTTGCGTACATCTAGGCCCAGTTCCTCACCAACAATCAACAACTCATCTCTCAGCAATGTCCTTAACTCCATGACTGCTGCTTTACTGCCTTGATTCTGCTCTCTAAATCTAGCTAGGAAAACACAACCTAGCTAACACACAACAATCTAGCTTCCCTACTGTTCTAAACAGAACAACCACAAAATGAAGCCTAGAGAGTCAAAGCAAAAACCAAGCACTCACCGCAGATACAGCACCATGTCGCAAAGTCCATCTCACCGCTGTCAGCCAGTTGTCAGGATTGGGGGCTCAATCCCTTCGTCCGTGGTCCTTTGCCAAGATTGGAGTACGGCATGAATTCGAAGGTAGCTGGCCCATGCCGTCGTCCAACTTATTTACGCTGAGATCGTTGATGAAGTCAAGAACTGCTTCTCATCGAGAACGGGGAAAAGGGTTTAATTACAGAAATTAACTCAGTCTAACATGACTGCTTGAGAAAAAGAGTATTAGTCCAACAGGACTGCATGAGAGAAGTGACTCAGTCTAACATGACTGCTCAAGAGAAGTCCGTCCAACATTCGCACAACCACAGTTTTTATACACTCGATCCGCCGGTCCTACGACGCGGCGGCTGTTCGTTTACACATCACCAACTCGCAGCTGCTCTGAAGACCAGTTTACAGACACAAAGGCACACACATTCCGTACACGGAGGCAACCGCACGGGGTGCCGTTCCGGGAAACTGTCGTTGTCGATCGCGCGTCGCTCATTGTTCCGAGCCACTCCGAACCGTGAGAAGCACAAAAATAAGTCTTCCCGCGGTAGCTTCTCCAGGCGTGTCAAATCAGCCCCGCGTTGAGGAACTCTGGAATCATTGTCCACACACCGAATTCGTCCCGTCACAATGTCGAAGGGGCTGGAGGAAGGCGGCGGATTCCAGCGCAAAGGTCGCTTCTTTGAACGCCTCGCAGCTGCAGCGACGGAGACGGGGAGGTGCGCGTCTTGCACCCCTTGTCGTAATCGGGTGGCAAGGTGGCAATCTTGTTGCGCAACTCGCCGTTCTTGACAGCGGCCGGACCTGACGGAATAACTAATAAGATGTTAAGAAATCTAGATCATGCATCAATCTATTATCTAACTGAACACTTCAATGAATGTTGGAGAAAAGGGGTATACTCAGAGGAATGGAGGGTGGCCAATACTATCCTCATACCAAAGCCAGGCAAACAACTCACTCTAGACAACCTCCGTCCTATTTCCTTAACGTCATGTCTAGGCAAAGCTATGGAACATGTCATCCTAAATCGACTCACGAAATACGTTGAGCAGAACGAGATCCTCCCATACAACTTGATCGGCTTTCGTCCAGGGCTGTCAACTCACGATGCTATGCTGCTGATCAAACATCAACTTATACAGGCTAGCCCAGCGCATACGAAAGCTCTTTTGGGATTGGATGTGGAAAAAGCTTTTGATCGTATAAAGCATAAGGCAATACTTGACGTTCTCTCGGAGATGGGTTTGGGTAAGAGACTTTTTAACATGATTAAGGACTTTCTTAGAAATAGAACTGCACAACTCATGCTGGGTGAGCTTAAATCAGAAGCTAAGAATTTGGGAAATAGGGGCACTCCACAAGGGGCTGTGCTCTCACCCATGCTATTCAATTTAGCAATGTCCAAGGTTGCAAGAAATCTGGAGAAAATTGAGGGTATACGTTATGTGATATATGCCGACGACATAACCATATGGAGTGCCAAGGGCAATATAGGACAGACAGAGAACAGATTACAGGAAAGTTTATACGTTGTAGAGAACACACTGAAAGCCATGGGGTTGAAGTGCTCGGCAGCCAAATCAGAACTCTTAGTCATTAAACATTGCAGAAAAGGTCGTAAACCAAGAGGTTACATTCCGGAAGATGAACCAAGAGTGTGCTTATATACTCATGAAGGATCCGCAATCAGGCTAGTTGAAAAAATCAAGGTTCTTGGGTATCACATAGACGGAAACAATACTAACTACAGAATAATACAACATATCTCGAGTAAAACAGATGAGGTCATTAGGCTACTAAGGAGAATTACCAATAGACACAGAGGCCTGGGAGAAGACAGCGCTTTGACGATAATACATGCCTTTGCTCTCTGTCACTTCACTTATGTGGCTGGATTATTCAAATGGAAGCAGGCAGAACTTAACAAACTTAATGTGATGCTCAGGAAGCTCGTTAAAGTAGCCCTAGGTATACCCAGTAACGCTGCAACCGACAAACTCATGAGTATAGGGGTGCACAATACAATGCAAGAAATTGCGGAGGCCCAACAGCTAGCGCAACACGAAAGATTGACAAAGTCACGAGCTGGCAGGGACATATTACAGGCAATAGGTGCAGAACTGAATACATCGAGGAGTCCAATAGAGGCTGAAGTAGAATTAATGACTTAAGTTAGGAGCAAGATCAGAACCAACCCTCTCCCCAGAAACATCCATCCAGAATATAATGTCGAAAGGAGAAAGGCAAGAGCTAAAGCACTCTTCAAGGAAATAGAGCAGCAGAACCAACTGGCAGCTATAGTTGATGCCGCCTGGGTGAACGGTAAAGAAGCCTATACGGCCATTGTATCAAATTATCAAGGGAAGGTGCAAGACGCTCTCACAATTTTTACCAAGGACCCCACGGTGGCGGAACAAGCGGCAATTGCTCTAGCCATCAGGAGTAATAAGTGGGCCTTCATTTACAGTGATTCGAAAACCGCTGTAAAGTGTTTTGATAAAGGCTACGTAGCTGGAGTTGCAGCTAAACTTTTTGAAAACATTGTGATTATGACAACTGAAATCCGATGGTTTCCTGCGCATATGGGGAAAGTGGACGAGACTCGGGTAAACCTCAATGAGGTTGCTCATGACTTGGCACGAGGACTTGCTAACCGTGACAGTCACAACCGAGTCGTTCACCATCAAGCGAGGGAATCCAGAGATCATTTATTAACATACAATGATGTTACCAAACATTACTATTTAGGACGCAGACAATTCCCATTGCCACATTCAAAACTGAACAGGGCTCAGGCAGTCTCACTGCGCTTATTGCAAACGGGTACATATCCCACACCGTACACCATTAATAAAATGTATCCAGAGAGGGAGATTAAGATGGAATGCAATGATTGTAATGGCATCATTGGAATCAGACATATGCTGGCGGGGTGTCCCGCGACTCTCCCCAACCTCGTTGAAGAATGGACACAGTGGGAGAAAAGGATTCAAAGCCCATTGTTTCAGGACCAACTAAGGGTAGTCCAGAGGGCCCATGATGTCGCTGAAAGGCTTGGCCTGACAGTGCCAACGTGGGAGCGGCCCGCCTTGGCTTGAGAAGTCGAGCCTCCGCACCTCAGTACAATAAAAGTTTTCACACACACACACACCCTCTATGACAGTCAATTGGAGAGCCAGACTTTTCTTACTGAATCCCCGTCATTCGCGCGCACCATTGCGTTCGGAGTACGCTAATTAACAGGTTGCTTTGACGTAATAGTAATGCGGGTTTCTGCAGAACTACTACGTCAAAAATCTTGCGTTTGCTTCGAGTTGTTGATAAGTTCGACTTCGCCCTGCCATCTGCTAGCCGCGTGGTTACCTCAGACGGTAGAGCGGCTGCCCTGCAAAGGCGGTGGTCCCGGCATTGAGTCCCAGACCAGGACGAATTTTTCAACTGCGAGGCTTTTCTTTCGAGAAACCAGTATGGGTTTCCTATGTAGCAATTGGTACGTTTGGTAGGATGTCTGATTTTCCCTTTATTAATAGATTGTTTTCTTCCGTTTGTACATATGAACTTTCAACATACAAGTATGGTGTCACACGGGGGGACAGGCAAACCTGAACAGACCTCACTCGATGACTGCGAGCACTCGTTTTCACAACACTGGCGTGATGAAGAGGGTCGTTCGCGCTGCCTCTCGCTTCACCGCGTTTTGGAAATTTGAGATTACGCGACTCTCCTCCCCCCCCCCATGCGAAAACATACCAGCCATGTTGGCTCGCCCTTAGACTTTACACCTGCCGCAATTACCTCCAAGATTGCCTCCTTGAGAAGACGCCGTTTAATCCCAGAATCTTTCTAATGTTGATGGTACGTATAATGTGTGAAAATCGATGGCGACCACACCTGTTAATATTCGAAAACTATTCGAAAAATTATCGATATTTGATTGGGTTCGGTTTTGGCCCTATTCTATTCGTATTCTCTTCGATCTCGGAAATTATTCAAGACTTCTAGTTTAACGTGCGGAAACGCAGACCTAAGGACGTTAGAAGACAGAGCGCCCTCTGCTACGTTGTGTCAAACGTACCTAGGCCAAAGCAATCCATACCATCCTGTTATTGCTATGCGGACGTGTCCCGCTTAGGCATACGGACACTGGAATCGACGAAATATCTCAGCAACTGGACACGCTACGAACGCATAGCTGACGTTTCAGGTGAGTTTAGAGAAAGCGAAAGCTAATTTCAATGGTTACTGGCGATCAACGAGAGCGAGAGCGCAGCCATGACGAGAATTCACGCTCAGGGGGGGAGCCATGTGTGCCGCCACGTTAGACAACGCTATTTCTTAGCGTGCGTAAAACTATAGCCTCCTAGGTAAAACGTTAAAGTTGCTAAATAACGTACGTTATCATATCGCACGTAAATCACAGAAACCCAATAAAGTTCGGAGCACCCGCAGTGTTGACAACGCTACTAAGTTTCGTATCTAATGCGGTTACGTTTGGTCGCAATACTATTCTAACACTATTATTCCTACATCACTATGGTAAACCGTACAAACTTCTTACCCATTCCCAGTAAACAAACAATGTAACCTTGTAGCGTTTATACTACCCGTTCTCCGACGACCGCAGACATAGCTGCTCTTTCCGGTAATCTTACGGTTCAACCAGCGAACGCCCAAGGAGCAAAAGATGTCGAGACTGGCATCAGCCGCACCCTGTGCACGCCGCCATATAGGAAGTAGTACTGCTGCAGTTCCTGAAGTAAACCAAGCTTCAAGACCACCTCCATAACAACGCTAGTTCAACAGTTGCGCGCCTCCGTGCGTGTGCTCGCATTAATTCTGTCGTCTTCCCTCCTAACGGTCACTACCTATGCTCGATTTTTTTTACCTTCTCCCCCACGGCACGCGTCAGCGCGTCCGGGTGCAATGCTGTTTAGCCCTCCTTGCCTTTCTTCTTTCGACTCTTATGAGCACCTCTGATTTCCGGGATGGGACGCGGGCTGTCCCTAATAGGTCTCCACAATTTCCAGCTATGTCGAGCCACTCCGAACAACTGTCACGAGGAGCGTATAGCCGGAGAAGACCACCGGGAAGGAAGAAACTAAGTTAAGGAACCAAAGAGAAAGAAAAGAAATTCGTCGGTACTGTAGAAATAAAAGAAAGAAAGAAAGAAAGAAAGAAAGAAAGAAAGAAAGAAAGAAAGAAAGAAAGAAAGAATGAAAGAATGAAAGAAAGAAAGAAAGAAAGAAAGAAAGAAAGAAAGAAAGAAAGAAAGAAAGAAAGAAAGAAAGAAAGAAAGAAAGAAAGAAAGAAAGAAAGAAAGAAAGAAACGAGGCTGAGTCAAGGAACCAAATTTCGGCTCTTCAGACGGGCCGCCGTTGTCCCCGTCTTGCGAGAGGCGCGCGGCACATTCGGAGCACCGCCGGGCGCGAAATTCGTGCGTTCTCTGCCATTTTCGCGGTTAATACACGACGACCAGCTTATCGCTTCTGGCGCGAAGGAATTTTTCCGTGTCGCATCCCGCCCCCGGTTTACGCGCGAAACCACAGCCTTGCGAATGCGATTTATACTCTCGCGGACATTCTTCCCTCTTCTTACGTGCTGCCTGTCTCATCTCTTTTCTCTCTTCTTTTCTTTTTGATCTTCATTTGGCAGTTTCTTTTGCGTCAATCGCACGTCTCTCGGGCAAGGAGACAAGGCGTCTCGGTTTCACGCAGCACCGATCATGAGGGTCGCGGATATGTCGTCCTATCTGGGCTCTCGCGAGGATGACCACCACGTGTGTACGCGCGCGTTCCCATATAAGCGCCGCGGTCCCTTTGTTCCCTCTCCCACATTCGCGCCGTTAGCTGGCAACGCCGGAGTCAGCAGCGCAGAACGTCCGATAAATCACTGCTCCGCTATACAACGCGAGAACGGCGGGGCGTGCGGACGATGCGCGGAAGATGCGCAGTTTGCGCTTTCCGCCTCAGAGGCGTGGTCGTGCGCCATGCGTGCAGCACAGAAATGAGCTGAACAGTGTATACGGCTTTTTTGTGAATAGCCGAGAGAACGCGTAACAACGTAAAGGAACAGTACAAGATTTTTTTCTTTTCTTCTTTTTTTTTGAAGCGAGTTGCTTTCGTATTCCCGCTGTAGAACGTAACTCTTAAATTGGCGCAGCCCAACAGCAGCTTCCGACTTAAGCTGTGGGAGCAAATGATTCCGACGTTAGTTTCGGCGTACTTATGTTAAACGCAAAGCGAAATGAATAGCTGCCCGAGGGCCTCGATCGAAGGCGCATTTTCTGTGTGCGTCGAACACCTTTGACAGTCCGCGCAGCACCCAGTGGATAAGTTAACCGCGTCGCTTCTGCGTTTGGAGGTACAGCCATACGAAGACTACCGACAATGAAGTCGCGGAAAGCATAGAGGCAATCGACTATTGGTTTAGTGGAAAGGTAGCAACAATAAGACAAACGAAGATGAAAGGGGATGAAAAGACAACTTGCTGCGGAGGGAAGCCGAACCTTTAGCATCGCGCGTGGGACGCCCAATATCATTTATTGAAATGTCCGTGGCGGTTGCCCCCTTTCTAAGATATTTGTGTATGTAAACACCTCACTAGCAGAAGGAGTGTTAGCCAGTGCCAGGCACGGCCATGAAAATCCTTTCAACCACCGCCGTCACGCAGTGCGTGAGCTTAAGAGCATACAGGCAAATGGGTCAATAAACCCTCGCATGCTGCCTCGTGGCATCAAGAGAGAGAAACGATAAGAGGTGAAAGGCTGAGAAGTTAGCCTGATAAACTGTCCGATTGGCAACTCTGCACTGGGGGAAGGGAAACGGGTATTAAAGATGAGGAGAAGAGAAGACATGACGAGTAGCGCACCAGCGTCAGCAAGGCAACTATAGTAACGGTTACGCTCTTACAATTAGTCGCGACGTTCTCAAAAAAACACACAAACACTAGCGCTTTTAGAGCAAATTGTGCTGATGCCGGGCTGGACCAGAGCTGTCAAAACGGAGGCTCTTGCCATCCAACGAGAAAGGGTTGTTTTGTCACGTACGGAAATTTTATCTATCCCACGGCTCCGGAGCGACGGGTAGAGACTTGTAAGACTTGCCTCTTCATTGCAGGCACGTACCCAGGGGGGGGGGGCCGGGGGGGGGGCCCGCCCCCCCCCTAAATCAAGTGGCATACCCCCCCCCCCCCCCCTCCCCACCCACGCCACCACTCCTCACACATTCCTAAAGCACCGCCAGATTAATGTTGAGACTTGGCAGCTGTTGATCGGTCAGCCTTATGCTGCCTTTTTCACTCCTTTTAGATGGCGGTAGTTATCGGCATTTCTTGTAATGTGAAGGACAGTTTTCTCATAGATTCCGCACCCGCGCGATTAACTCGAGATGCGCTCAGTTGTCACCATCTATTCAACCGTCACGCGCATAGCTGTTGCTTTTGTTAGTTCAACCTTCTTTGTTTAGGCTGATTCTGGGACCAGGAGAGGGATGCGGCTGTTACTCAGCTGGTCTGTACTCTCATGGAACGAGTTGCGGCCGGAGAAAACACCAATGGCATTTAACTTTTCCCTTTGCTGCATTATTTCCTTGAGTTACGGTTCGCCGCGACGCTTACAGATTCCCGGAACCATATACACGTGATATGGGTTAGATAAGGTGGGAAATAAAATGATGTGAAAGAGCGTCCATCATGAAACCCTGCAATAACCCTTAAACCCATAAGCAAGATGACGATCGCCAGTTGTCTCGTCTGTTTTTCCTTAATTGTGTAGCACTTTTCGTGCAAAATTGGAAACCGGAAACAAAATCGCAAGGAGTTGAGAAATTAAGCGATCTACTAAGGGAGAGAGCCAACGCAACAACCAAACTGCAAGCAAAAGCGAATAATAAAAATGTTAACCATTGTTTATGAGAATATTTATGGATCAACATCTTTTTATTTAAAAAGGAAGTACGGAAAACGCCACCGGAAGTGGAGAATAATTACTTGCTTTGAATGACGCTTCTACAGTTATCGGTCGAACCGCCTCACGTAGCCACTTCTCTGCTGTGCTTATGTGGGTGTTTTTCTAACCTTTCTCGGTGAGCGCAGTACGTCTAGAAACGCAGAGTCCTGCGCTCTATGCGGTTGTATGGGACTGGCGGCCGCGCAGCGTTACGCAATTCGCGGAACTGTCAAAACTGATCCACAAGGCGAAAATAACTGATATTCGAAACTATAACATGTGAAAGACTGAAGAAGCCGTAAAAAAATGAACGCAGCCTGAAAACAGTAAAAAAGAAACCTGGCATAGGATAAACCATGATGTATGCACTAAAATATAAGAGGGGTAATATCATAAGCAATCTCGAAGATACAGTAAAAGCAGCGGAAAAATTCTAAGCTGACCTGTATACAGTACCCAGAGGAGTCGCGATACCTCAGTTAGAAACAGTAGTGAACAGGATACAGAAACTCTCCTATAACTAGCGATCAGGTCAGAAGGGCGCTGCAAGACATGAAACGATGAAGAGCGGGAGGAGAAGGTGGAATAACAGTCCATTTAATCAAATATGGAGGAGAAATAATGCTTAGAAAACTGGCGGCTCTTTATACGAAGTGTATATCGACCGCAAGGGTCCCAGAAAACTGGAAGAATGCAGACATTATACTAATCCACAAAAAAGGAGACGTTAAAGCATTGAAAAATTATAGGACCATTAGCTTGCTCCCAGTATTATATAAGATATTTACCAAAATGATCTCCAATAGAATAAGGGCAACACTGTATTTTGTCAACCAAGGGAACAGGCTGGCTTCAGGAAGAGATACCTTACAATGGATCACATCCATGTCACCGATCAGGTTATCGTGAAATGTGCAGAGTACAATAAGCCTCTCTATGTGGCTTATATAGATTACGAAAATGCATTTGATTCAGTAGAGATACGAGCAGTCTAGAGGCACTACGTAATCAAGGACTACAGAACGCTTACGTAAAAAGCTTGAAAAATATTTCTACATGCGTGTGGTATTTGTTTGTTTGAACGAGGTGCGTGGGTGCCATCACTCCAGAAAAGAGGAGGAAGAACGAACTGGGGTCGCGCTGTGAATCTAACCGGTCAGCGCTGCAACCGTTGTTGTAAATATAATCTGTAAATAGTTTCTCGTCTTACTGGCTCGTCCTTCGCGTAAGAATATATAAAGAGGTTCTACAGCTACCTTAATTCTACACAAGATAAGCAGGGAGATACCTATAGGGAAATGGGTCGGACAGGGAGACACAATTTCTCCAAAGCTATTCACTGCGTGCTTAGAAGAAGTCAAGCTATTAAACTGGGAAGGCTTAGGAGTAAAGATCGACGGCAAATATTTCAGCAACCGTCGGTTTGCCGATGACATTGTTCTATTCAACAACAATGCAGACGAGTTACAACAAATGATTGAAGACCTTAACAGAGAGAGTGTAAGAGTGGGGTTGAATATTAATATGCAGAAGATGACGATAATGATAAATAGCCAGGCAAAGGAACAAGAGATCAGGATCGCCAATCGGCCACTAGGGACTGTGAAGGAGTACGTTTACCTAGGTCAATTATTCACAGGGAACCCTGATCATGAGAAGGAAATTCACAGAAGAATAAAAATAGGTTGGATCGCATACGGCAGACATTGCCAGCTTCTGACTGGAAGCTTACCATTATTATTGAAAAGTAAGGTGTGCAATCAGTGCATTTTGCCAGTGCTGACATATGGGGCAGAGACTTGAGAAGGAGTTAAGGACGCGCCAAGAGCGATCGAACGAAGATTGCTAGGCATAACGTTAAGAGAGAGAAAGAGAGCGGTTTGGATCAGAGAGCGAACGGGTATAGACGATATTCTAATTGACATCGAGAGGACAAACTGTGCCTGGGCAGGTCATGTAATGCGCTGGTTAGATAGCCGTTGGACCATTAGGGTTACAGTATGGGTACCAAGAGAAGGAAAACGCAATCGAGGACGACAAAACACTAAGTGGAGAGATGAAATTAGGCAATTCGCGGGCGCTAGTTGGAATCGGTTGGAGCAGGACAGGGGTAAATGGAGATCGCAGGGAGAGGCCTTCGTCCTGCAGTGGACATAAAACAGCATGATGATGATGATGATGATGATGATGATGATGATGGAGGTGGTGCCCCCCCCCCCCCCCCCCGAAAAAGAATCCTGGGTACGTGCCTGCTTCATTGGCTGTTCTCTCCTGTGGTGTAGACGTGACTGACGGGTGTATTGCGAGGAAATCGCATGAGACAAATGGACGGCGTAATATCGGCCCACTTTACCCCACATGGTGCGCATTACAGAAAGAAGTGGTAAGCACAAAAAAGCAGTACATAATTATACGATAATAGGTTTTAAAAAACGGCCGAAAACACAGTCTTGAAACTGCCAACGTCAGAAATGGCAGCGATGGAAGGAGAAAGGTCGTTCCAGTCGGCACTAACCTTGGGAATAAACCAATGATGATATCGACGCATTCTCATTCTAAAAAATTGAACACCAACTTACTTCAAATATGTGATCGGAGTGGGATGAAATGTATGAAGGGCGAGCAATAAGATGATCCTTCAATAGTGGGTTATGGTGATACATCTTGTAGAAAGGCCACAGTGTGAAATATTTACGGCGCAATCAAAAGTCCGGTAAGGTAATAATTATGGGGTTTTACGTGCCAAAACCACTTTATGATTATGAGGCACGCCGTAGTAGAGGACTCCGGAAATTTCGACCACCTGGGGATCTTTACCGTGCACCTAAATCTAAGTACACGGGTGTTTTCGCATTTCGCCCCCATCGGAATGCGGCCGCCATGGCCGGGATTCGATCCCGCGACCTCGTGCTCAGCAGCCCAAAACCATGACCAATGAGCAACCACGGCGGGTAAGGTAAGGTAAGTGTGTTTTTCATGGAAGTAATGCTGGCATAACGGAATAGTTCAATAAGATGAAACGTGATGCGCGATTTTGGATGGATTCTAGTCTGTTTATCTGTGTGATTTCATAGGGATGCCATACTGTGGTGCATACTCTATATGCGCTCCAAACCACCTTGACTTGTCTGGAGATATCCATCTCATGATCAGGGTCCTTGAGACCATACTGGGCCTCTTAGCCTTGTGAGTTTCAAAGCCGGCATTGTAACGTGTCCAGTCGGTTCTCCCTCGTGAAACTCGCGACCAGTTGGTGTGGGAAATCGTGAAGCCTAACCACCGTGCACTTGCACGAAAAAGGACGCGAGATTTTTTTTCAATGCTTATCAGACCATCGTGGTATCACCGTAAATTATGACGCAGGCAAAGCTGCTCGGACAACTGCATTCAGATTCCAGTTTCTAGGAGAGACGGTGCGAAGCAGCTTCGAATTTTCGCACGCACGTTCCCGTTACAGCCGAGTAGGATTCCGCATATATCAGGCGCACCAGACTGCACAGACTGAGCCTTTCCCCAGAGCTCGGATCTCTGCCAGAACTGCACCAACGTGTGGCACCTCTTCAGGGTCGGTTGTGGCTGGCAGTTGGTCTCACCAGAGCATATATTCAGCACTAACTGGAATGGCTGACACTCCCGCATGTCGAAAGAGGGGATTCCCGCGGAGAGGATAGGCTGGGACGAAGGAAACGAATCGCATAATAACCCACGTGATGACGAAGAGGGCCTGTGAAGTAGGTTTGTATAGTACCGCAAGCTGGCACGAAAGTTGAAGATGCCGCATCAAAATGACAACTCACCACGTGCTGTCACACTTTCATATTCGTGTATAAGCTAAGAAAAATGGTTTTCATGACGAGGAACATGAGGAGGCGGTTAATGTATCCAATTACATAGAGAAGCTGCCAACAGCGCGTAAACGTGAAAAAAAAGAAAAAAAAGAAAACAATAAAACGAAAGCGTTTCCGTTTTATTCGTTTATTTGCGCAGTATCGATAGCTTCGCGGCTACGTACGAAACTACCGATACTGCGTCTCGAAATCTCACGCTCACCAGCACTCACGCACTGCACGTGCGTGCGCGTTTTTTTTTGTTTTTTTGTTTTTTTTTTTTCGTCAATAGCGCGTGCCGTTGCGTGCGCTGCACATCCAGGAACACGGATGGGGCGAAGGTGGCGAGACGGTTTCGTAGCCGGCGCATGCATCACTGCGTGCCCGCCGAGTCTCGAGCGTGCAGGGCCGGAGAACGCGTGCAGTGCGACTATGTGGTTCACGTGGGCCACGCAAGTCGGCACCTATGCAACGTCCCCGAGCGTGCCCTCCAACCGCGCCGGCCACGCTGCGCCCGGCTGTGCTCCGGGATGATTCGGCGCGACGCTGGAAGAATCGCTGTCGTCTTACTGCGTTTCCTTCGCCCGCGCACGTTCGTTTTCTTTGCTCGTCACTTAATGCTTTTACACGAAGCTGTCGCGCGCTAAAGCAGGAACGTGCTTTTAACGCGACAGCGTAAAGGAGTCCGTGTCGCAGAAAATCCGGTGTCGGCGTTGGACGTCGCTTCGGCGAAAAAAATTTCGAACCAAATTCCGAACCACGCATATATCCGACCACTCCGCTACCGCCAAAGTTGCTCATACCTCGTCTTTTGTCTTTTCGGTCAATTTATCTTAGCTAAAGCTGCCTCTCCGGTGTGAAAGACGGCTTGCTGGGGGAGGGAATAGACACTGGAGTCATACGGCACGCTGCTATATTTACACCGCGCACATTAAGAGGGCGGCGTACTCACGGTGGTGCTTTCCTTTTCTTTTTCCCGGTATGTGTTTGTCTTTAGCGCACGGCGCAATGAGCTGTGATTACGAAGAACTTCAAGGTAAGGTACTTGTTTTCGGAATAACGCAGTGCTGGGATGCTTTTCCCATACTCAACAGCAGCGCCGCAGCTCGTTTAGCAACGCAGCAACGTTTAGCCCGTCTGAGAAATAAGTAACACTTCTTCAAATCAGCCGCCGGCAAGATTTTTTTTTTTACATTTGTTCTCTGCAGATGGTTGAACAGCACGTTACTGTTCGACGGTGATCTAACTGCGTTTTTTTTTTCTGCAAGTGGCCACATTCATAAAAAGAAAAGAGCTTGAAGCGGTAAATTAGTATAGTCCATTCAGGCTCGAACACAGCTCTGGAGACGCCGACTACATCCTGCTATTGCGATGATAGTTGTTTATTATCCCATGACATCTTAGTTTGTCTTCCGCTTTTGCGAATTTCAGGGCTTAAACACTGGTGCACTTACTGATGTATTCTTTTGATGTTGCTTAATATTTTTTTCATTGTGACCATCTGTACTTTAATCCCCCCCCCTACGATAATGCCGTGCAGGCAATGTAGGTATACAAAATAAATAAATAAATATATTAAAAACACTACAGATTGCATCTACGGCTGACCATCAAGTGTCTTTTCCAGTCCATGCCGGAATTTAAGAAAATGAGACGACAGACAGATTGCGGCCCCCCGTAAATAGATTGGCGACATTTACTTCCATTCAGCATTTCTGGCGAGCTACCGAAAGTCTTTTCCTTTACTTATATGTTTTTTTGCTTTGTTTTTGACTACGACAGAAATTAAATGCGTAAAAATGGTTCGACGAACAGGCAAAGTCATTCAGGAGGGACGCTATTCTTGTGCTTCAGAACATACCAGCGCATAGGTACCCGCCGTAGTTACTTAGTGGCTATGCTGTTGGGCTGCTAAGCACGAGGTCGCGGGATCGAATCCCGGCTACGGCGGCCGCATTTCTATAGGGGGTGAGAACACTTCTGTACTTAGCTTTAGGTGCACGTTGAAGAACCCCTTGGAGTCGAAATTGTTCCCTACGGCGTGCCTCATAAAAAAAAATGTTGTTTTAGCACGTAAAACCGCATACTTTACTTTTATTTCGCCTCTGATACGCCGATTATCACCTGAGGTAAGCCACACGCCTTGCTTCCTAAACAGATTGAAGACGAGGTCGTAACCTGCTTGCACCCACTGTAACATCCCGGATGCGTCTATGGGTCATTGTCCGCCATACGAGCGCCATCGAGACTGCGCAGCCTCCTGATCGGGCTTGATGTAACAAGCTTTGTCTGAGGACAATATTCCTTGGTCACTGGTCGTGCCTGGGCAAACAAAGTGCACTCGGTGACTTTGTGATGTACTGAGACTTCGTATACATGCGCTCACATAGAAAGACGATCGATAGTGAAATGTGCGGGCTATCTCGCATCGTGTCACGTGCAACTTGCGCCAATCTTTACGGGTTTATTTGGTGGAGCGTACGCGCTGCGTCATTGTCTTGCATGCGCTATTAGTAGACGTGTGCTTTATTTTTCGCTGTGTGCATGCAAGGTTCACTTTGTTTTAATTTCTGACTAGTCACTGTAGCAACGTACTGCTCCGGTAAGGCGCACTCTAACCGCACTGGCTTACGTGTCGCCGACACAGCTCGGCCTGACTGTACGAGTTGCGCAGCATGGCCATAGGCTGAGTTGAGCGGTGTTGTATTTGTCCACTATTCGTATTGTGGTCGTTTTTTCTTTCCTACTTTCCTTAGTCGTTGTAGCTTACTTTGGATTACGGGTATAACGAGCCCTTCGGTCCGTATGTCGGTCCGCATAACGTAAAACTATTCCACACTGACTTTATTTCAATGTCCCCGCGTCAAACTTACGTAACCGCCGACGCAGGCATCGGTCGGTGGCTTGCAGCGTTGTTTGAACAACCTATTGAAACGCTCACCTCGTTTACAGGAGGTACCTTGTTTGCTTTCAAAGCGAATAGCATTGCCAATCTTGGCAGGTTGGCCGGCTTACCTGCTTGCGGTAGCTGGTCGGAAAATTGCGACGGCGTGTAACGGAAGGTTTATAATACCGCTAAAACGAATTCTCAGCGAAGAAACGTTAGCAGAGCGATGTCATATGAAAATGTAGCACCACGTGGTAAGTTGTCATTTTGATGCGGCATCTTCAATTTTCATGCCAGCTCTCGGTAATATGCAAACCCACTTCACGGGCCCTCTTCATCACCACGGGGGTCATTATGTGATCAATTTCCTTCGTCCCAGCCTATCCTCTCCGCGGGACTCTCTGAACATGCCAAGAGTCCTCTCTAACGTACTGCCCAAAGGGATCGACAACGGTATGCTGCAACCAAAAATTTTAGATATACGCAGAAAATCCGTTCTTCCGACAGCTTCGAGTAGGCAGTGCCGGAGGGATCGGCAGGCAGTCATCTTTTATTGCTTTCGGTACGGGGCAGTCTCCGGCTCTTCAAAATAAAAAAGGTTTTCGTCGGCATAATTGTTGCATATTTAGCATGCGTACACGTCAGTTTGAGACGCTGAGCTTTCGCTGTTGGGTGACGTCACGTGATAGACAGGCGAAGAGGGCGCAGCCCAAAAAAAGTTTGACCAATAGTGTAGAAAAAAGTGTAGAATCGTAAAGAATCTTTTTTTTTTCTTTTGTTCTGCCTGATCATGCATAATAAGTATGTAGCTTCCATAGGCGATATGAAGTTTTCGTGGTTTTTATGACAGACAGAAGAACGGGGGGTGGCCCGAAAGAAATTCGACCAATCGTGGAGGGCTAGTGGCAGAAATGGAGTACAGACAGATTGGAATAGCTTTACGTTCTAGTGGCACTGATCACTAAACAACAGCAAAGAAAACGAAATTGCGCATGTGTAAAGCCCGAAAACTGCCCAATGGGCTATCTTAAAAAAGTGTTAATCAGTACAGGTTACTTTCAACATGGTGATATGCGCTGCGAGTGGCTCTTTATCAATGGGGGAGGCTGTGTGCCTCCCCCATTGTATCTGTTGTATCTGTGTGCAGTCGTGCACTTTGCACACGTGAGTAGTATGTACTTGCACGCCACACGACATGACACCACTAGCGCTGCCATTTAGAGCATCATTGCATAGGAACATGGCTGCAGCAAGGCTCCCGACCTTCTAACGGGTCAAGTCAGTGAGAAATCTTCCCACTGACTCTGCATTTAGCTTTCTTCGCTGAGCACGGCTAACAGAAAGAAGACAAGGAGTACTAACGTCGGTGCTCACGCAGGCACGGTAGGTCGAACGTAACGTGTAGATGCGCAATCTTTGTCATCGAGGTTTGGTCGAGAAAGGCCGCGAACATCTTCGCGTCACCGCGGGTGCAAGAGCTCCACTCCCCGCCGCGACCATCGGGAGGGAGTAAAATGTCGCCACGGAGGATCGTCGTGAGCCAGCAGCTCGGAAGTGTCCTCGTACTACCCAAACCCAAATAGCTCGCGCACGACTACGCAGCGTTGGGTCAAACAATGAAATAACGAGTGCGAAAAAAAACCTTAAAAAAGAAAAACAAGAAAACTGGGTGACCACGGAGAGTCCGCGACGGAATGCGTGCAGGAGGCTGCTTCGGTAACAAGTTGCGCGCTCAGCGTTCCACATTGGTTTCAAAAAGTAAGTGGAACATATGAAAAAAGGTGTTCCACTTACCAAGTGGGACCTACGTGGTAAAATGCAAACCGAATTGCACCCTTAAGGGTGCAACTCACTTCATTAGAACCATAAGGGGTGTGACTCACTCTCCTGTGCCCGCAAAGGGTGTAACGGTATGAATTATAGATCGATTATCGCCCCTACACGGACCCTTAACCGTTTAAAGCGCACTAACGCATCCGAGCCGCGACTCATCTCCTTCGGTGGATCTTCTTGTCCGTGATGCGATGTATTCCAGTTAATCTGATTTGACGCTGGTTCCATTAGGTGGAACACATAAGCAAGAAGGTTCAGCTTACTGTGTAGAACCTACGTGTCATGATAACAACGAGTGCATGAAGGCAATCGCCGGTCGATGAGGGAATGTGGAAGGTGGGCGAACCGCTACGGTGGCCCGGTCTCCGCGACGGCGAGAGTTGATCAGTAAGGGGGGGGATCAGCGAGAGGAGAAATGCCGGCCGCGTATTATGCTACACAGACCCCGTGCCTGCCGGCTGAACCTTTTCTTCTTCTTCTTCTTCTCTACGGCAACCGGGAGGGCGGCAACACTGCAGAGCGGAGCCGCGTCTGGATGGCTGGATGCGGGAACCCGCTCTCTCTCGCCCCTTGGGCTGTAGGTTGCTCTGTCCCGGTTTCCAAGGCGGCTCCGCTCGGCCGCCGTCTCCGCGCACGCTCCATTCCAACGAGCGCTCAGCGTCGCTCGGCCGCGCACGACTCGTTTGCACCCAGCCCGGGCGCCCCCGGAGGAACACCAGCCGCCAGCAGCGGCACAGGCGACGCGGAGAGGAACGGGACCCCCGGCTTGCCATCCGCTCGGCGGCTGCGAGGACGTCGCTTCGGGTTCCGTACTGCGGCCACTTTTACACGGCCGCACGGTGGACGGCAGTTTGACCACGTAGCGGCGACACGGAGGACGACCCGGCCAGCTGTTTTCCTTCTGCTGGAACCCTTCCGCGTGCGGCCTTCCGGGGAAGGCTTCGGCTCGTGAGTGATCGGTGTGAACTGCTCTCGGCGTAAAAAGAAAATTAGGAGGTGGTCGCCGTCGTCGGTCCGTGGACGACGTTGTTGATGCCGGCGCCGGGTAGGACGCCGCGTTTCCGAGCCCCATCGGCCCTGCCCGGCTCGGCGTTGTGCCCGCGTGTTGACCAGGAGTATATTGCCAGATCTGGATAACTGTCACGGTAAGTCTCGGGAGTGAAAGTCCTTACACTTTGCGGTGTTTTGGGGAAGTTTTCTCGGTGCTTTTCTTCTTCTTATGCGTCAGTGCGCGACCTGCTCTTGCATCTGTGTGGTGCTGTAGCGGATGACGCGCAGAGCTCACCTTGCAATTCATTGAGAAAGTTCAGGCTGATCTGTAGTCAACGTGGGAAAGGTCGCAACAGTGCACCTTTCCAGTTCCAGTTCACGTGAAAGTGATGACATTGCGCTGTGAAGACAATTGTATGGAATGCACTTTCCTTTTCTGAAGCCGGAAAGCTTAATGACAGAGGGTTCCAAATCTTGTGTTTGTCACCTTCCTTGCTTTTATTTCGCGAACAGCAGTGAGACGCCTGTATTTATGCAAGTGCGTCGGTGAATGTCCTTTATCAGGTTGCAAGATTTTATGCGATTTTTCTGGATCCGGAGCTGGATAAACGTTTGCCCAGTGTTGTGAGATCGGTCGTTTATTCAAGCTAGAGCGGGAGTCTATACCCAAACCACAAAAGCAAGCAGGTCCCTTATTTTATAACGATAAAAAACGCCAAGCTCACCTTTTAGGATTGCTTGCAGCAAGGGCCATATGATGAGATATTTCGCCCACATCTCAGACTATGACCTACACAGTACAGTTCTCGTGTTGGTCTCCTACTTGGAAGGCAAACTGAAAAAAAAAATAAAAGTACAAAAAAAAACGTAGGTGCCTTCGTACATCTTTCGACAAGCATTTGTGCGTCGTACGCATTGCGTATGGAAATTTAACAACCGCCTTCACACAAGGAAGCTGCATTTACGGGTGACAAAATGAGTGCGGAAAATGCGGCTATTTTGTCCACTTTACAGCAACAAAGCTGTAAAAATATGCGTTAATACCGTAGGGCAAGAGCAAATAAAATTTGATAAATTGTTTCCCTGCTTCGCAACGCCTTTCAGAACATGCGCGACTTTAACAATATTATCAGCTACAAATAAGCCAGAATGTCTGACTCACTCACAAGCTCGCCAGCAACGAAGCACACTCTATGCACAAAGTGCTGTGCGTAATTTAAGGGGATACCTGTAACAATTTTATGCTTTTTGCAGCTTACGTAGAGGCAATAGGCAGCCGCTAAAGCATTGCTTTTGCAAGCAATGTTTCCTTACAGCGCTACACTGAACAACTGTAGAGCAAGTTTTAAAATCATGGTTTTTGGAAGCAGTGCAACGTTTTCCTTTGCGCGCAGAGCTATCCGTCACTAACTCCTCCCGCTTATTGTGAACTAAATGCTCATTATCGGAGATTAATCACACAACCACCGGTTAATCATTGAAGTTAAAGAAGCATTATTCTTGGGCTTATCGGCCACAGCGTAATCAGAAGCAAAGAAAAAAAAGAAAGCCTAGGTGCATATTTTGTAACTATACCTCTTTAACTACTTCCCTATCTGTAAAGGGAAAATTCTGTAGGAATTGTACTTTTCCAGCTATTATCAAATTATGGCTCTCCTGAGCTTATTCATACGAGTTCCGCGTCCAATGCGTTGTGGCCAGTGATGGCGCTTGTAATAGGTGCATAGTCGGGAATCGCAAATTAGATGACGGTAATGCTTCGCATTGCTAATACTTAACACACAACTGGCAGCACAAAGGAAGGGCAAAAGCAAACAGGCAGCATTGTTAAGTTACATTGTGTCACCAAAAAGTTAGAAACGGTTAATGAACAAAAGGAAGCCCTCGCACAAAAAAAAAAGATCAGGCAAATGTCGAACACGAAACTTCTGAAATTCACTAAAATTCACTAAATGCACTAAAAATCCCCAGGAGACGTCTACGCTCAACTGTGTGCATACGCCACCACTTGCAGCTAGGGATGCACTTAACCAGTTTTCCTTTATAATATAATAATAAAGGGGTTTTACGTGCCAAAACCACTTTCTGATTATGAGGCAAGCCGTAGTGGGGGACTCCGGAAATTTTGACCACCTGGGGTTCTTTAACGTGCACCTAAATCTAAGTACACGGGTGTTTTCGCATTTCGCCCCCATCGAAATGCGGCCACAGTAGTTTTCCTTTCGGCAAGGCCATGTGAAGACAGAAGTATTTTCCTCTGATAATGTTACGATCTGGCCTTTTGTGATACGCTTATACGTATGGATTTTAGCTTTTGTTATGGGCTTTTGTGATTTGGGCTTTTGTTGTGTTGATATGCAGTACGTATATATTTACGCATAGTTATAACAATCCAGAGCCATAGGGTATTACTGGTATATGCCCCCCTCCCCCCCCCCCTCTCATATATGGGAAGTAATACAGGATCTAAACATGATAGTAATAAGTACAAGGAAAAATAACATTGGGGCGTATAAAATAAAATGTAAAATTTTCGTTTGTCGACAGTAAGACTGTCACTTTAAAGAACAGGTAACCAGAGAAATTACGACCTGAATTTTAAGTGACTGACGTTCTGTAGCGCAACCTGCGCATCTTCGTAGGAAAAGTATACGGAAAAACAACAAAATATGTTATGCTATTTCGGACAAGCAGTATTGTGCGAACGCAATATCTATGCATTTGTTTGTGGGGCACATTAAGAAATTAGCATAACAAGCGTGGTAGGAGCGCGCCGACATGATGCACGCATCGGCCGGGAAAGAAGCATTATAAGAAACACTTTCAACTTCACAGAGGAGCATTTCCAACGCTGTCAACAGCGCGAAAAATGACTGGTAGAAGCCGAAATAACGAGATGCCGTCGTACAGCATTTACATACGTGTTATGAACACATCTACGACAAATCTTTCCAGTAGACTTCGGAGAAAAAGTTTGAATGTGCATAAATGACAACACCTGGAACGCGTAGATAAGGTAGTGAAAACGACACTTCAACGTATATGACTCCATGTGCTAACCTACGGAAGGCGATTAAAAAAAAAGGTATCAAGAACCAAGTAAGAAAATGTATACAATCCGGGCTTCATTTTCTTTTTCGCTTTGACATATCTGAGAAACGAAGCGGCGATATCTCTAAGTCGTTACTTCGACGCGCAAACGCCGTGCCTTCGGGCTGCGAAGCCTCGATTGCGGGACGAAGACACTCATTACCCGACCTCGGAACCTCGCGCAAGTGTCCTCTGCTCCTACGCGACGCTAACATTCCGCGCGTTCCCAGCCCGAGCAGAGCAAGCCGTTTTTCACAACGGTAGCGAGGCGTCGGGGCACAGAGTTCAAGAGAGCAGGTCTGTCGGACGGAGAACCAGCTCACGAAGTCGTTGACACGGCAGCGAGACGGTGCGGGCCTGCGGGCGTCCCGCGCGCGTTGTGCAAGTTCGCAACTGCACGACGCCCGGCTCCGAAGGCCACTCCATGCGGCAGTCGGCACTGTCAAGTTGAAGGACCGGGGACGACGCTGTAGGAGACGTCCTTGGCCCGGTAATCGACGACGTCACCGGCCTCTCTTCTCTCGCAGTGCTCGATTCACGGCTGCTCGTGGCCGCGAGTTGATGTGTCCCAATGACTCGGCGACTGCGTCGCCGTCGACTTCTTGCGCGAAACGCGTTTGTTTACGCGCGAACGTATCTCAATATGACACTAAAGAAGGATATAAAGTTTGTATACAGGCATAAGGTGCCTCAGAAAGGCTGGCCAACGTTTCGATAGGAGGACCTATCTTCGTTGCTATTCCATATGTCAGCCCTTTTCTTGATTTTGGACTAAAGAAGGATGGCAAGAGGAAACTAAATGTAGGAATTAGGTAATGCACACTTGGATAAGTACATTTAGCAAGAAACCTTACTTCTGAGCCACTCTTAGTCGGAGTCGTAGCTGTTGGAGCCCAGTTGGGTACCCGGTTAGGGCGCCAAGTCAGTTTGGTCTCATTGACGTGTTTTATGTAGGAGCTAAAAGCAGTGCCCACAGTGCAGCGTGCAGCCCTTGCGATGGAGCAGTCCAGCTCGCAGGTATAGTGCAGGGAAGGCGGGGTGTTTGAATGAGCTAAAATGTCTGAAGAACATAAGCGACCCAGGGCATTCCTAGTGAGTATGAAGCGTATTCGGGTATTTACCCCACTCAGCTGGCACGCCAGTATGTCCAGTTTGTTCTGTTCTTCATGCGGGAATGCCACGAATTTCAGCCTTAGCGTGATCTCGAAAGCTGCCTCGAAAGCAACAAAAGGGCAGCAAAACAACAAAAGGTAGGCGACGTCAGCACAACTTTCCCGCGCTAGCTACCCGTGAAGTCACGATTTTTTTTCAGCTCCTGCTTGGGATTAGTTCGCTGTCTATCGGTAAGAAAGGACAAACGTCCACTAGAAAAGAACCAAGGACTGAATCTAGCTATCCTTCTAAAACATGTTCAGCACAACAAAGGCGCGAACATGACAAATATTGCTAAATATTTGAGGTATTCTATAGACGTAGCAGCATTGTTGTTGTACCGCAAGTTCATATGTATGAAGCTAATTTAAGCTTTGATTGTTATCCCTCCACATATATGAAAATAGTCTTGGATGATCATTTCTCCAAAATCAACTAATTTGGTGTTACTCTTTGGTGTCTGGTTAAGTTAAGCCGTATCGGCAAATAGGTTGCAATTATATGACACCAAAATGTGAGTCTTAGCGGTCACAGAATTCGGTAAGCCTGAAAATGCACAAAATCGAGAATGAAACCGGAAGGGGAATTTGGTAGCGTCTTTTTGAAGGTCCTGCGCTAGCTCAGGATAAGTTACCATTAATTGGGTGAAGACGACTGTTTGAAGTTCCCGTACGAACTCGGTGCTATTAGAAATATATATATATATTATAGGTAAATATTCAACCCTCAACCCAAAGCTTCAATCGCAAGCTTTCACTGCGAAAATCCTCCGAAATTCATCAAGTCACACTGATGTAATGGTGCCGCGTCATATACGCAATATTCGCGAAAGTCAACTTTAACCTTCACTTCGGCCGCAATTTCCCGCGAATTGTTGAACGACCATTTCAGTAACCTCATCTGAATTTTAGTGTAGCTATTTTAGCAGATAAAAGGCAGAAAGGAAACCAAAAAACAAGGTTGGTCGTCGAGGCATGAATGTTGTACACGAAACTCTGAATAAGTACACAGTGCATAAGTTTAGTACAAGCAGACTGGGAGAACTCAACTTCGACTCAGTTAATTCTTCTCGTATGCGCTAGAAACGTCCCCCTGGGCTAAAAGTTGCCCTTAGCAGCTTGACTGGACAAGGAAAATATTAAATTAAGGGGTTTTACGTCCCAAAACCACTTTTTCATTATGAGGCACATCTCAGCGGGGGACTCCGGAAATTTTAACCATCTGGGTTTCTTTAACGTGCACCTAATTCTAAGTACACGGGTGTTTTCATATTTCGCCCCCATCTAGATGTGGCCGCTGTGGCCGCGATTTGATCCCGCGACCACATGCTTAGCAGCCCAACACCTTAGCCATTAAGCAACCACAGCGGGTCCGAACACATTTTTGACTAAACACTTTTGACACAACAATTATGCCGTAATTACTCTCTGTCGTACAAGCAGCGCTATAAGACAGACAGAAAGCAAGGGGAGGGAATGCAGGGCGATCAACCAAGCGAGCGTCAGATTTGCTACCCGACAATGGTGGTAAAGGAAATGGAGATTAGAAAGAGGGAGAGAGCGAACACTGGGTGAGAGTGGAATGATGCACAAGGACACTACAAGAGGTCTCTTAAACCGCTGCACATAAAGTACACTACTATAGCACACGGAGAGCTTTTTCTGCCAGTGGCGGATGTGGCCACGGTGCGATCGAGTGTCTGATTCACTGAAAGGTCTCGAGTCCAGTCGGTTTACAGTTGTCCGGAGAGAGAGGCGTTGGACATCGTAGCGAGGGCAGGTGCGGAATAGGTGCTCGATGGTTTCCTCGCACCTACAGGAGTCGCACATCGGGCTCTCGGTCATTCCCAAACGATAGGAGTATGCGTCGGTGAACGTCGCTTATATTTTTGCATGATTTTTTTTTCCTCCACTTTTTTCTGTATACAGATGTATGCCTACATGTACAGATGCAAATATGTATAGATGCTGGGTTGGTGTAGATGCGCATGCGAATATATGTATACAGATGTCATAAATGTTCTGCTGTGAATATCAATATCTGTATAATATGAAATTGTTTTTGCACATATGTAACTTATTTTCTTTGTGAATATTCTGCAACTGTTCGTCAAAGACAGGGGACAGGAACCTCGTCAAGCTGCGATTGTGCAGCTTTTTGTTCCTGCCCTTGTATTTTCCTTTTCTGTGCAAAGGAAAATGCGAAATAAAGTTTGAAAGTTTGAAAGTTTGAAACGTCGCTCCCGGCCACAAGCGGCACAGCAAGGTTGTTTCGACGCGGGAAAGGCTAGGTGGTAGTTGTAGTCGTAGCAAGGGGTCCAGCTTATGCAATCGACAGTTGAAGGCACTTTGAACACCAGATAGCAGCACTACATAGTTAAACAAAGAATGGCTGAGTAAGCCGAGTGACGGTGGGGTGAGCGAAATGGGCGAATAAGTAAAGAACGGATATCGGAAGACACGCACTCTCCGAGTAGTGGTGTCATCCGCGGTTTAGCCACACAAGTGTTGTTTGTGAACAGAGTCCTCAATTCGATTAAACACGACATGGTTAAGGGCGGGACGTATGCTAGTCAGGTTTGAAGCGGTTTCATTATGCCGCAATTTCTACACAAAAATCTGGTAATGGTGCCTGCAAAGCCGCAGCACAAAGGTTGAAGGACCACGAGAATGATAGGGAGCACATGAACAATTGCTTAAAATTCTTTTTTTTTTTCTGCGCTGACAATATTTTTGGCCGTTTATGAAATCCTGGTGGATTTCATTTTTGACCAAGATTGCTTTCTTGTATCACAAAACAGATGGGGTCACCTCGCTAGTATGGTCTTGTGTCACAATACTCACGGAAGACAGAGGTTCCAAGGTTAGATGAACGCTCTAAGTCACTGACATTGTAGGAACGAAGGATGTCGCTTGAACTAAGGCGTCTCGACGAAAGAAGTTGTCTTCGTCAGTACCGTCTAACAAAGGCAACCCGTGACAAAGACAAGCGAACGCGTATAGAACGATGCATCAGGAGACACTTCTCGTTCTGCCACTGCCGATCACGACGCTCATGGGGTGATCTGCACCAGCTGGCTGCATGGAGCGCCTTCAATATGGAAAGGCGCGACGCATTACTCCGCCAGCGTCGGGCCGGCTCTTCTGCTTGTTTCGTGCGTGGCCGTTCTGTTCGGTGAACATAATTTCAATCATCGGCGTATGTCGGGTACGCTTCGCACTTTGCAAGACCGGTATACAGCGAGACTGAGGCAACGAGGTCTTTCCTTTATTTATTGTTTCTTTGTTTGTTGCCCATATACAACAGGATCAAAGCTCGTTCCCCCTGATCGCGCGTGCCGTTTTTATCTCAACCCGTCCCCGCTCCTTACGCCCCCCCCCCCCCTCTCCAACCCACCGCAGCGTCGCTCCGTCTCCAGAACACCATAGGCCAAACGAACACGTGGAATCAGCATACACTCACAAGAGAGCACTCGAAATAGCAAAGAAACAAACGCGCGCAGAGACGGCGGGCCGCGAAAGAACGAACTCGTACACGCCGCATTCTCGGCGAGGACAGAAACTGGGAGCCCCAAGTCGTTGGCTTTTTTTTCACCCGTGCACAATACGGACAGCCCGCGCGCTGCTGCAGCTTCACGCATATAGCGGTCTACTTTATCCGCCACCGCAGCAACGTCGGGAAGGGAGTCGCCGCCGTTTTGAGGAGCGTTTCTTGCTCCTTGTTTGCGCCGCGCGTGTGCCCCCCCCCTTCTCGCTGGACGAGTTTTAGTGGAATCGGAATGCCGCTGCTCAGCGTCGACGCTGTGCATACTACGCGTATGAGCGCGAGGGATTGTGTCTCGCATGCGTGGCGCCGGCGCCATGTGGGTCAGTTATCCCCCCGCGCCGAGAGCGCCAGCGCTGTGTGGGTCAGTATACCGATCCGCCTGTCCGGCGGGTCAGCGAGCGCGTGGCGCCGAGATTTGCCTACATGGCGCCCCGGCCGCCTGGTCGAGCCGGCCGGGTGGCTGACCGCTAACGGACCGCTCGGTTCGAGGCGGCTGCGCTGGCTCCCCTGAAGCGGGGTGTTGATCTCGGTTGAAGGGGGGGAGGGGGGGGGGGGAACAGGAGGTGTGTGTTGAGCATGGATGAAGGGGGGAGGGGAGGGGGGGGGAAGAGGAGGTGTGACGTACGGTCGTCGCGTGCGTGCTCACATTCGGATGATCTCTCGAGGGTGCAGCAGGGGGTCAAGCAACGGAGAGCTGTGTTTGGCTGCTGCCCCTGCTGCATATCTCTCGCGCTCTCTCCTTAGCAGTTTCTTTTTCTTTTTCGACAATTGTGGCCGAGGTGCGTAATTAGAAAAGGTGCTGCGTCGGGCCTCACGTTATAGTGCAACGACCGCTGTATGTATTCGGCAGCAAGTTTGCTGTACGCGTGCCGATGCAGTTATGAAGTAAACACTCACTGTAATAAGTTTAAGCTGCGTGGACTGTGTGATACACCAACGTGTGGGAAGGTTTATTTATTGCTCCTTTTGTTTTCAATTGCTAGTAAGCCTATGCCCTCCTTATATATATACATGCAGGTTAGCGACGACGAACCTTTTGGAAGTAAGACGTGCTTACTTGTAGTACAGGCGCCCAAATCTTTAACTGGCGTGCGGGAGCGGCGGCTTTTCCGGGCGTCAGCACCGTATGACGGGGCGAGGCTGGAAACAGCCTAGCAGACGATGGGCCCAGCTGAGCGCGCTTTGTCCGCATGCGCTTAGCCTCGGACTGTTTCCAGCCTCGCCCCGTCATACGGCGCTGACGCACGGAAAAGTCGCCGCTCCCGCACGCCAGTTAAAGATTTGGGCGCCTGTACATACGTCGTCCTTCCAAAATGTTCCTCATCTCATTCCGGCATATGTTACGTGGGGTACTGCGTGCTGAACTTCGAAGAAACCCCCATATATATATATATATATATATATATATATATATATATATATATATATATATATATATATATATATATATATATATATATATATATATATATATATATATATATATATATATAGGAGGTTCATTAGATTATTATAGATAAGAAACGCCGGCAACAGGTACAGCATGACGCAAGCGTCTACAGGACATTCGATTGCTGCCTGAATGAAGGATCCTGGTAGATGACATATATCCTTCCAGCTGCGTAGCAGTTCGCTATGCGCGGTGTAATTTAAAAAAAAAGGAACGCAAAATGTAAAATAGATTGCTTTCCGCATAGCGTGAGAAAAAAGGCCATGGTAAGCATACTTCTAGCGTTCACACCAATAGTCATCCAAAAAACAAAAGAAAGTAAGGAGTAAATCTTATCGCTCGTTCTACTCCAAACTCCGCTCTTGGGAACACAAGAAGCATACAATGACTTGTGCTTCTGCTGAGCACTTTAAAGCACTCTGAGTTTACAGGTGCACCCGTTCTCGATTAAACGTTGCAGGGCCTCATCTTTCTATAAAACGATGGACATCTATGCCTAATTCGCGCAGATAAAAAATAATGGTAGCAAGCTCGCCTCGTTGCATACTTGTTGCATACGTTGCATACTCGTTGCATGCGACCTGCTTTATACTTCCGACACCGTCAGCCAGCTAAATGTCCGGTCAAACCCGACCAACAGCCTTTCGAAGAATATATATATATATATATATATATATATATATATATATATATATATATATATATATATATATATATATATATATATATATATATATATATATATATATATATATTCATATCTGTCTGGTGGGCATCATACTTTAAAAATAAATACAGCTCTCCAGCAAATCAAGAGAAACACAGCAGCAGGTAAGATTGAAATGTGTTTTAGATGTCAGTATATATACCAAGTTAGTGAAGCCAAACATGCCTAATACAGTCGCTGCGAGCGAAATCCAATCGTGCAGTGCTAAATGGGCTCTCCTCACCGCTCTTCGATGGTCCCACAATTATAACCTTTTTGTGAGAACAGGTACACAACACTCCTATAACAACATGAAAAGAGGACTCACAATTAACGCGCTTCCTCGAATGTGTTAGCGACCGAAACTCCTAACGGCCCGCGTAATTCTAAACGATATACGGAAGGAAACGACCACCGTATATGAAACTATACGTACACAAACATGCAATTACCAGGCTGTTTGCCTTCGGCATCGTCTCTCGTTTTTGAGCTGTTACGGGCAAGGGCACTCCTGATGGCCCTCTCCCATCAGCACAATTTCAGGAGATTATCCAGGGCTCCCAACCGGGACGTGAGAAGTATTTCACTTCTCACGACTACAGGAGCCCTCGGGTAAAATACCGCGTTTCGCGTTGGCCATGCGCTGTTTGTGACCTGCGTCGTTCCTAAACATTATAAGCGGTGCTTCGCAGCATGCGGTTATCTTGGCGCTGAAGACCGCATATTAAGCGGTATATCATAATCTTGGTTAAAGTTGTAATCCAGTGGAACTGCTGCGGCCGATGCTCTTGTTTTTCTTTTCTCTCGTTTTGCTCAGAACTCAGTTGTTTTCCGATGGCAAGGGCTGTCCTTGTCCACAGCTGCCGTGGTGGTTCTGCGGCTATCATGGTTAGGCTGGTAATAGCGGGGTCTTCGTCTCGTCAGCGGCAGCCGCATTCCGATGAGAGCGCAATCCAAAACATCTCTGTACTATTGCAGTCTGCATCTTCAGCCCATACACTCGGACGAAATGTTTGCGTAAGTCGCTACTTTGTCGTGCTTTGTACTGTCCGAGGAAAACGCGACAAACCTGAAGAGTTATCGTGTCAACTCCGCAATAGACAAAAAAAAGAGATTGGTATTCAAACCTAAATGGCCCCCGGGCAGTTCAGGCGAAGGACCAGGAGGCCTGGGGAAGGACATAACGAAAGCATTGACTCGATGTGCGCGGAATTCGACGCCCTGTGGTGGCTACTCGGAAGCCACCGACACCGACAACTCGGTGATGCGACCAACGGGTCCACGCCTGCAGCTGCGAACTATTCTTCTGTCATCCCTAATGTAAAAACCCACAAGCGCAATAACCCTGTGTCCAACGATTTCTGAAACCACTTGAGAACATAAACACTAGTACGCATTGCGACGTAGCTCGCAGCCTACAGCGAAGCTTTGATACGCAGAGCATCATCTGTCATTTTTTATCTTCCCTTTCATGCTGTTCTACATGCCACAAACTTTTTGCCTTGAATCATCGCACTTCATTTATTAAAAAATACGCTTTACTGATTAAAAAAATAAAAGAAAGAGAACAAGGCGCTGACATATTGATTCTAAAGATTATATATAAAACGTATTATTCTAAATGGGAGTAATATTTACTGATGGTAGTATCTGCAAGATAAAATTTTATGCAAGGCTTCTGAAAATAGTTGTACATAGAAGATAGGAGCATTTGCTAAGTTCCTACTCACATAATTAGTGTTATCATCCAGGTATCACTTCGACGATCAGCCTACCCTCCAGCAAGAGTGTTTGAGAATTGGCGTACTGATTCACCGTTTCGCACGAGTGCAACATCCAACGACGACACGCAGCATATTGAAGCACGCATGGTGACTCATGTGATGCGCGCATGGTGAAGTGCACATGGTTACTCATCTTCGTGTGCCGGAGACAAGTCTTTCTAGAGCAGTATCTCTAAAACTTTTTTCAGTGCCTGATCCATTTTAGGAATACCAAACCTATCATGACCCATCCACCTCTTTAAGCTTTCTGAAAATTTCTATTTTTCAATATAAATACGATTTCTTCCCTTCCCTTCCGTATTCCAAGGGATTTGCTGGTTCGACAAGGGGGCCACCCACAAGAACTGATTATTCTCTCAGTGAAGTTTATGCATCTCCCTGTTTCTCTCTGTGTCGACACGGAGGTAAGCAACGCAGAAGCACTAAGAAAGTACCATTCCCTTCGAACGATATTTGCCCTTCAGCCCATGAATGACTACCACCATCGGTATTTTTAGTTGCAGTGGTGGTCTAGTGAAATCTACTGCCGGTCAAGATTGGAGGCCTCCCGTCTGAACCAACCCGGCGATCCTTTGTAATATCCGGCATGTAAGATGTAAAATTTGCCCGCCTTCTAACGATATGAATCCTTTTACAAATTGCCGTTCTGTGCTTTATACTTTCTTCAGTCAGCCATTCAGTAGTAGCCATTCAGCCTAAATTCTTCCAGATTTATGTGAACTTACGTAACAAAGTTTTTAAAAGCCTAATTTAAATATTCTGCTCCATTCAAATCTGTACTGCACTCGTCTAATGAAAAGACCTTTGCGTTGTACGTGGATTGAAATGGCAGAGACTGCAGGGATAGGTCCCTCGTAATAGGGAAGTCTCGTGCAGAGGAACTGCTCGAAATTAAACGTCGTCGGGTCAAAGTACAACCGAAATTTAAGTCAGCTATGCACCTAGCTACGCTTCAATCAATCAATCAATCAATCAATCAATCAATCAATCAATCAATCAATCAATCAATCAATCAATCAATCAATCAATCAATCAATCAAAAGTCACTTATTTGCTATCCTGAGGAGAAGGCGACGTGATCAAAGGCGCCACGGAAATTCGCTGCTGTTAATTGAAATTCACGTCAGCTTTGTAAGACGCCTAACTAAAAAAAATTATACTTACTGTTTGATAGGGCCCTAGATATTTTCGCAGCAGTGCACCTCCATAATGTGTTCTCACTATTTCTTTCTAACTGCCCTTCTTGCCCCACAAGGCTTCCCTGCAACAAGTAGAACGAATGCGACAGCGCTAAAAGATACGGCGCGGTACTGTTGAATAAATCGTGTTTGACGAAGAGTTGCCCGTAAAAGAAAGTACAAGTAAAATTGATTACTTATTTTTAACCCAGATAGTAATTGCCTGTACATAACACGTTCCCTTCCATAACGGCTGAAAGGAAATCGAACATAGCTCAACCCATTTATTGATGCTGTACACTCAAGCGAGCCATCGACGTGAATTAACAAGCAACCAAATCAGTCAACAACTGAAACTTATCGCGACAAGAAAATAGGATTGCTGATCTGTTTGTTTCAGTCGGCCCATCTTTTGCTATGTATTGTTTGCGTATTAGAGAGAAGGAGCAATGGGTATCACCCATGATGCCAACCTCTCCAACACCCACATTTAATTTTTTCTTCAAAGCGCTAAATGGCGCCTAGCCGAACAGTAGAAGAAGGGAACATTCGGACTGACAAAGCAATCGGATATTACTTTCAGTATCGTGCCTCCTATACATGCAACTCGTGTTCTTTATCTCGAGAATGGCGCTGCATGTACACATTTAAATAACAGGAACACGCAGAATGATGTGCTAACAAAACAACATATCCCTCACTTTAATCAGCGGCAATGAATTACCTCGCAGAAAGTTAATGTCTTTATCCTGAACGGCTAGGCAAGCTACGTTTACCCACATGAAGTTCAAGCACCAATTGGGACAAGCGAAGATTCTGTTGCCACTATACCTGCAACATTGATGATGATGATGATGATGATGATGATGATGATGATGGTGATGATGATGATGATGGTGATGATGATGATGATGATGATCCTCTGGCATGGTTCACACCCACTAAGGGGGATAGGCCAAGAGAGAGAGAAGAAACCTTTATTGTCTAGGTTGAGGGGATTTTCCAATTTCCCTTTCCCAGCGGTGTGGGCTAGCGTGGCGCCTGCTTCGCCGCGACGCTATCAGCCTATTCCGCCAACCGTATCTGGTCTTGCGGGTTGGAAGTTTTCGTCTTCATCTCCCACTCTTCGTGTGAAGAAGCTCACCTAAATAGTTCTCTTGGGGGAGGGTTCTTTTGGCATCTCCACAAGATGTGATCTTGGTCCGCCATGGGGCAGTTACAATGTTTCCAGTTTGGTGGATATTCACCACCGGTCATTGCAGCTAGCCTTTCTGGACTAATTACAGATCTAGTCTGTAGTCTCCTGGTGTTAGTGGCCTGTATTCTTGTCAGTGTCTCATGCGGGAATGGATATATTCGCCGGGATTCGCGGTAATAAACGGTCATTTCGTTAGAGGTGTGGATACCTTCATGTGGGTCAACCCCGTCGGGCAAGCCCACCTCCCGGTTACTAGCTGTCCGGGCGGCTAGGTGGGCGGCCTCATTGCCAGGGTTGCCTGCATGAGCGGGTACCCACACCAACTTCAATTGATTGAGGTTTTTGATAATGATTCTGAATGCTCGAGGGGAAATGAAACCTGAGGTGTAGTTATGAATCACTGTTTTCGAGTCGGATATAATAACCTACAGTGTCTGCAGTGGTGGCGTAGAGGTAGAACACCCGCCTCGCGTTCAAGAGGTCCGTGGTTCGAATCCCGGTGCCGCGCAATTTTGCACCGGATTTTAAAAGAAACGAAAAGAAATCTGCGTGTTGAAAAAATTGCATAAACAGGCATGGAGTGTGGCCTGATCCCGGTGACCAAAACCGGTAACGCACTCCCTCACCAGAGCAGGATTGGCCACCCTGGTGCAGCACTTGGCCACAACCTCCTATATGAATACAACAATCAAACCCCGGCCCTCAGTCCCCAGCAGCTGCGAAGCAACTCACCACGGCGGCGTTCAGACCTGTGACGCAGCAGAAGGTGCTAAGAATCCCTGGCTCCGGACAGGCAGCCATTGGAATATGAACCTGGCAACGTTTAACGCTAGAAAGTTATCTAGTGAGGCGAGTATAGCAGTGCTATTGGAGGAATTAGAGGGCAGTAAATGGGATATAAAAGGGCTCAGTGAAGTTAGGATATACAGCATATACAGTGCTAAAAAGCGGGTACATCCTGTGCTACCTGGGCCTAGCGGAGAGACGAGAACTAGGTGTCGGATTCCTGATTAACAAAAATATAGCTGGTAACATACAGGAATTCTATAGCATTAACGAGAGGGTGGCAGGTCTTGTTGTGAAACTTAATAAGAGGTACAAAATGAAAGTTGTACAGGTCTACGCCCCTACATCCGAAAGCTTCTATGGAGACGTGGAATCGGTGATGGGTAAAGTGAAAATAAAATACACTATACTGATGGGCGACTTCAATGCGAAGGGTAGGCAAGAAGCAGGCTGGAGACAAGGCAGTGGAGGAATATGGCATAGGCACTAGGAATAGCACGGGAAAGTTATTAGTAGAGTTTGCGGAACAGAATAATATGCGGATAATGAATACCTTCTTCCGCAAGCGGGATAGCCGAAAGTGGACGTGGAGGAGCCCGAACTGCGAGACTAGAAATGAAATAGACCTTATACTCTGCGCTAACTCTGGCATCATACAAGATGTGGACGTGCTCGGCAAGGCGCGCTGCAGTGACCACAGGGTGGTAAGAGCTCGAATTAGCCTAGACCTGAGGAGGGAACGGAAGAAACTGGTACATAAGAAGCCGATCAATGAGTTAGCGGTAAGAGGGAAAATAGAGGAATTCCAGATCAAGCTACAGAACAGGTATTCCGCTTTAACTCAGGAAGAGGACCTTAGTGTTGCAGCAATGAACGACAATCTTGTGGACATCATTAAGGAGTGTGCAATGGAAGTCGGTGGTAACTCCGTTAGGCAGGATACCAGTACACTATCGCAGGAGACGAAAGATCTGATCAAGAAACGCCAATGTATGAAAGCCTCTAACCCTACAGCTAGAATAGAACTGGCAGAACTTTCGAAGTTAATGAACAAGCGAAAGACAGCTGACATAAGAACGTATAATATGGATATAATTGAACATGCTCTCAGGAACGGAGGAAGCCTAAAAACAGTGAAGAAGAAACTACGAATTGGCAAGAATCAGATGTATGCGTTAAGAGACAAAGCCGGCAATATCGTTAATAATATGGACGAGATAGTTCTAGTGGTTGAGGAGTTCTATAGAGATTTATACAGTACCAGTGGCACCCACGACGATAATGAAAGAG